>NC_085136.1:291883516-292163054 GCF_035046485.1 Aedes albopictus | reverse complement strand
TTACTGCGAAAGAGCACAGTAACTTAGTGGCAAAAAACAACAATGATCGGAACTTCATTGCACTTACTGAGGAGGAGCCATAGGCAACCAGCAGCACCGCGAACGCATGGTGGTTGGTGCATTTTAGCACAGCCGCATAATCAAACAATTAAGCAATTGCGCATCCCACATTACCGTCCGGAGTGCCACTTGGGGACTGATAAATTAAAACTTGTATTAATGGCATTATCAGTGGCGAGGCGGTGGCATTGATGGGAAAATCGGTCATTGATTGCAAAAAATACTGGGCGACATGGGTAATTCATTCACTTGTTATTATATTGTGCTTTTCTTAAAAATTTTCAAGCACATTTTTGGGAAGTAGAATTTTTACGATCGAATGACAGAGCTGACAAGACATGAAAACTTCAATTGCCGGCCACGCGAATATTCTGCGTTACGAGAAAAAAGGAATAGTGTTGAGGGGCCATAAATAATATAATTAATCGGTTGTCCCTCTAATTCTATTTCCGTCCAGTCCACGTCTATTTCGGGCACAACATGAATTCAATTCCCGTCGCACCTTCTACTTGACTCTGTGGAACAAAGGATGGTTAAAATTTATGATTTGACCGTAGTTGTGTATTCGAAAAGTTGGTCAAATTCTTCACAAGCCAAATCAAATGATGTGTTCGAAGTAGTTTTGAGCAGGAAGCTTTTAAACTGAAATAAACGTAGCTTCAAAACAACGACTAAAATATTTCAGTCAATATTTTGTTCCACGCACATCCTGCCTAAAACAAAAAAAAAAGTTCATTTACATTATATCGACGTGAAATTGAAACGTGAAATGTTTCGTAGTTATTCCATTTCTAGTGCTATAGGAGCTAGTTATCGATAGTCTACATCTTTCTACTTCCATCTAATAAGTCTTTGGCACTGGTAAGTTTGAAGATCTATAAGTATTGGCTGTTTTTTGTCTGATATGACGGAAATTAGTGCATATGACGAAGGTTACTTCTACCCCAATTATTTGAACTGTAAAGCAGCTCTTAGTTTAAAAACTTTTCAGAAGAAAAATAAAGCACTCACCAACCCCTTCGCTAAGAAAAGTTAAACGGAATTCCAACCCTCTGATCGTTGCCGGCTGCTGGGCATGCTGCGGTTTCTTTGCAGCGCTTGCACTTTGCGTCCATGCGGCGCAGCGTTGCATAAATGATGGCCGCATTTAATGTTGGCATCGTAATGAAAGTGACACAGGCAGTCAGATAGTCCACCGCTAACGTGCTGCCAGAACCATTCCAACAACGGGTCGGTAGGTGGTAGGTGGTACTTAAGCACTGACTGATAAAAAATTGAATCCTATAAAAAAGTGCACCGTCGTCGCGTCGTTGTGGTCGATGTTGTTGCTGCGGAAAAACCATTAATCAACAATGAAAACCAGCTATGGGACCTGCTGCTGGGCCAGGTCCTTCACGCTGCGTTGCTGTGGTTCGGAGGAATCATGGTTGGATGTATACCTCGTTAATGACACTGATGGGTGTTTCCACGTGAATGTGCCTCATTATCAGTTTCAGTAGGGACCAGTTTTCAATTAAATCAATCTGATGGTGTTTGATTGTACATTTTTATTTTAAAGTTCCTATATTTCTTTCGAAATAAAAACCACTGTTCGCAAAAAACACGAAAAGTTCAAATTTGATCACGTTTCCAATACCTAGTTTTTTATACAGAAAACTTAAAGATAGAAGGCACAGAATGTAGTTAATTGATAAATTGAGAGATGAATTTGTAAAAAAAAGTGTTCTGGTGGGGTTCGAACCCACTACTCCGTGATCGATAGACCGGCGCTTTAACCAACTGAGCCACAGACACAGAACAGATAATGATTCTGCGGAATTAGAAGCCAAACTGGACCCGAGCCCACACTATGAACATTCCTTTTTTCACGAACCATCCATCTTTTGGCTTAGATGCCAATCCACAACGCACCCGCGTTTGTGTCCAATAACTACAAGTAAGAGCGAACAGAAGGCCAAAAGACCAGAAGACCAGAAGACCAGAAGACCAAAAGACCAGAAGACCAGAAGACCAGAAGGCCAGAAGACCAGAAGACTAGAAGACCAAAAGACCAGAAGACCAGAAGACCAGAAGACCAGAAGACCAGAAGACCAGAAGACCAGAAGACCAGAAGACCAGAAGACCAGAAGACCAGAAGACCAGAAGACCGGAAGACCAGAAGACCAGAAGACCAGAAGACCAGATGACCAGATGACCAGAAGACCAGAAGACCAGAAGACCAGGAGACTAGAAGACCAAAAGACCAAAAGACCAGAAGACCAGAAGACCAACAGACCAGAAGACCAGAAGACCAGAAGACCAGAAGAACAGAAGACCAGAAGACCTGAAGACCTGAAGACTAGAAGACCAGAAGATCAGAAGACAAGAAGACCAAAAGACCAGAAGACCAGAAGACCAGAAGAACAGAAGACCAGAAGACCAAAAGACCAGCAGATCATAAGACCAGATGACCAGAAAACCAGAAAAATAGAAGACCAGAAGACCAGAAGATCAGAAGACCAGCAAACCAGAAAATTAGAAGCCCAAAAGACCAGAAGACCAGAAGACCAGAAGACCAGAAGACCAGAAGACCAGAAGACCAGAAGACCAGAAGACCAGAAGACCAGAAGACCAGAAGACCAGAAGACCAGAAGACCAGAAGACCAGAAGACCAGAAGACCAGAAGACCAGAAGACCAGAAGACCAGAAGACCAGAAGACCAGAAGACCAGAAGACCAGAAGACCAGAAGACCAGAAGACCAGAAGACCAACAGACCAGAAGACCACAAGACCAGAAGACCAGAAGAACAGAAGACCAGAAGACCTGAAGACCTGATGACCTGAAGACCTGAAGACCAGAAGACAAGAAGACCAGAAGACCAGAAGACCAGGAGACCAGAAGACCAGAAAACCAGAGAAACAGAAGACCAGAAGACAAAAAGACCATTTGGATTTGAATTGGATTTGGATTGGATTTGGATTGGATTTGGATTGGATTTGGATTGGATTTGGATTGGATTTGGATTGGATTTGGATTGGATTTGGATTGGATTTGGATTGGATTTGGATTGGATTTGGATTGGATTTGGATTGGATTTGGATTGGATTTGGATTGGATTTGGATTGGATTTGGATTGGATTTGGATTGGATTTGGATTGGATTTGGATTGGATTTGGATTGGATTTGGATTGGATTTGGATTGGATTTGGATTGGATTTGGATTGGATTTGGATTGGATTTGGATTGGATTTGGATTGGATTTGGATTGGATTTGGATTGGATTTGGATTGGATTTGGATTGGATTTGGATTGGATTTGGATTGGATTTGGATTGGATTTGGATTGGATTTGGATTTGGATTTGGATTGGATTTGGATTGGATTTGGATTGGATTTGGATTGGATTTGGATTGGATTTGGATTGGATTTGGATTGGATTTGGATTGGATTTGGATTGGATTTGGATTGGATTTGGATTGGATTTGGATTGGATTTGGATTGGATTTGGATTGGATTTGGATTGGATTTGGATTGGATTTGGATTGGATTTGGATTGGATTTGGATTGGATTTGGAATGGATTTGGATTGGGTTTGGATTGGATTTGGATTGGATTTGGATTGGATTTGGATTGGATTTGGATTGGATTTGGATTGGATTTGGATTGGATTTGGATTGGATTTGGATTGGATTTGGATTGGATTTGGATTGGATTTGGATTGGATTTGGATTGGATTTGGATTGGATTTGGATTGGATTTGGATTGGATTTGGATTGGATTTGGATTGGATTTGGATTGGATTTGGATTGGATTTGGATTGGATTTGGATAGGATTTGGATTGGATTTGGATTGGATTTGGATTGGATTTGGATTGGATTTGGATTGGATTTGGATTGGATTTGGATTGGATTTGGATTGGGTTTTGATTGGATTTGGATTGGATTTGGATTGGATTTGGATTGGATTTGGATTGGATTTGGATTGGATTTGGATTGGATTTGGATTGGATTTGGATTGGATTTGGATTGTATTTGGATTGTATTTGGATTGCATTTGGATTGCATTTGGATTGGATTTGGATTGGATTTGGATTGGATTTGGATTGGATTTGGATTGGATTTGGATTGGATTTGGATTGTATTTGGATTGTATTTGGATTGCATTTGGATTGCATTTGGATTGGATTTGGATTGGATTTGGATTGGATTTGGATTGGATGTGGATTGGATTTGGATTGCACTCTCGCACTCCCATGCCGAGCTCTCGACGCATACTGAACTAGACACCAGCAAACAGACTGCTTGGTGGCTGGTATGCGGAGTTCTGTCCTGTTAATCTGTTCTGTGGCTTATTTGGTTAAAGCGCCTGTTTAGCGAATGCGGAGTCATGGGTTCGAATCCCACCAGAACGCGATGTGTGTTTCACAAATTCATCTCTCGATTTGTCAATTAGCAACATTCTGTGCCTTCTAACTACAATTTTTCTGTATGTTTATGACAAACCAACAAATCTGGTAAATGCAAGTAAAGGTCAACGTATGTCAATGTAATCTAGTTTATACCTTATTATTTTGAAATATTGTATGGCATGGATCCACTTTTGAAGTTTTTTTTGACTTAATGTTGTCGACATCCAACTGCATGTTGCTTCTTTCACTACAAAACTGTGTTATGTTCAGTGGCGTAGTTTTCATTTCTAATGGATTGGGAAGTCATGAACCAGCAGAATTACGTAGAATTCTTTTCTTCCACCCTCAGGGGCCGAAGTAATTATATATGACCTCAGAAGAAGAAAAAGCCTGAATGTATTCTTTCACTTGCCAAAAGTTATTGCTAATCTTCTCTCTTTTCAGGAATAGGGCAGAATTTTACTTCGTCATATGCGCTAATTCCCGTCATATCCTGAATGAGTTGTGACAATCTGCGAGTCCACATCAAAAAGGTAGATTAAACCATTTTGTCACCGTTCGAGTGTGACATCACACGCAAATGATAATCAGTTGAACGAATTGTGTACCATCGTCATAATCCACCATAATGGGATGACACAGTTTCAGATGTCTATAATGACACACTTGTGCTAATACTTGTCACAACTTTCCTGGAAAGGGTGAAAGATTACATCTGTTCGCAGTGTTCTGTTTATTGCTGCGATGCATGATTAGTTACATGAGACATACCTGGTCCATAGTTCTCCAGAGAGAAATTGTGTTTGTCTGCTAATTAGTTTCACCGCTAATCGTAACCTGCGCCCACACACGACACTACTGATGGAGGAGCGCGCACTCGGAAGCTGTGTTGTTGACTCTTCTCCAGATGTGGGTTAGCCTCATTTGGCATCTTGTTGCAGGTAGCAAATCTGCACCAAACAACCAACAGCATACGTAACGTCACCACCACCGGATTCAGTACTGGAGAAGTGGCGGCACGACGCGACGCGTCGTGTAGGGCAACGAGACGACAATGTAAAATGGAACGTGTTTCCCATCGACGAGTCCGCGTTGTTGCGATCCAAGTGCGGTTGAGAATTTCCTCCAGTTGCATTTAATTATCGCTTCTCCACTCCGGTACCAACGAGTGCCGGGCTGCTTCGGTGGTGGCTAGGTACACGTCGGCATTAATTAACATGGATGCACTTGCACTGCCATATCCGTGAACGTGTTATTTCCGCGAAAGTCCGAATTAGGTCACATCTTGTCGCGCCATACCTGCACCTGAAGTTACTCCATCTAATGTGATGTTTTTCTTCTGCTTTCTTATTTACAGGTTAGTTGAGTGATGGAAGTACACTCGAGTGTGTCGTTAAGAGGTCGCTTTTTGTGAAGGTAAAAGGTGAAGGTGAGGATGCGAAATTTATGTGTAGTATTTATTGTGACAATGGATTATTGATGAGTGAACTTTGGAGTGTAATTACTGGTGAGATGTTATGCTCAATTCCTTGCGGTATTTAAAAAATATATAATTGATTTTTTAAGGAAAATGATCGCTCAAATTAATCAGCTTTACTGCGTGATGTTAATTACGGCTATACAAAATTGTTTCATTTTACTCAGATTTTCTTTGGTGATTCATCAAATACATTGATCTGAAAATGCCACTCGTTGCTTGCTTACTAGCAGTGAGCACCATGTAGCCTTTTCATCAATATATCTGACAAGTCTTCGGATTTGTGCTCGAGAAATTGCGAGGCAAAATAAATTGTTTTGAAAAAACACTGGTGGCCTTCGTGTTAGAAATTCACATTGAAATGCTGAACATTCGATCGCAGCTTTGTACACTTGATATCATATTCGGCAACATTGTGTGCCTTCGGCTTGTCGTGGTTGACATGACATAACTACTACTTTAGAACGATCTTGTCACAATCACCACTTTGCCTAGATACCTGGACCTATGAGAAATAAACAATATTGGTAGGTTATTTTCTAAGAGAACTGAACATGATGTTTTTCCCGGAAAACTCAGGTGGATTTTTTATTGTTTTCCCCTGACACTACTTATTCTGAAAAATCATAACTCAAGAACGAAGCATCGTAGAAACAAAGTTTTTTTTAATGAAAATTAAAGCAAATTTTCTCAGAAATCCAAAAAAAAAATATGAACTGGAAAAAGTTACCCACATAATTTTCCACAGTTGAGAAAATTCGTAAAGAAAAGCCGCAAAAACTATGCCCGTACTCGGGGAAAATTTTCGGAAAAATATTTTTGAGAAGGTTATTTCATAAGCTTTAATCGCTGAAATTTTTATAAGGCACTTTTCTTTTCGTTTTTGAGTTATGGCCAATTTTGTTGAAAAATGTCCAAATGTGCCATAACAGCCTTTTCTTTGAAAAAACATAACTTAAGAACGAAGCGTCGTAGAAACAAATTTTTTTTTTAATGAAAATGAAAGCAAATTTTCCCAGGAATAAAAAAAAATATGAAGTGGAAAAAGTTTTCCACAAAATTTTCCACCGTTGAGAAAATTCATAAAGAAAAGCCGGAAAAACTATGTCCAAACTCGTGGAAAATGTTCAAAAAATATTTTTAGGAATGTTATTTTATAAGCTGAAGTTTTTGGAATGTACTTTTTTCTTGTTACTGAGTTATGGTCAATTAAAAATGACCATGTAAGCCTATATATATTATATGGTCATTTTTCACAAAATTTGCCATAACTCAGTAACGAAAATTAAGTGTATTCCAAAAATTTTAGCGATCAAACCTCCTCAAAAATATTTTTTTTTAAATTTTCCACGGGTTCGGACATAGTTTTTCCGGCTTTTCTTTATGAATTTTCTCAACGGTGAAAAATTTTGTGGAAAACTTTTTCCATTTCATATTTTTTTGGATTCTCGAGAAAATTTGCTTTTATTTTCATTAAAAAACTTCGTTTCTACGATGCTTCGTTCTTGAGTTATGATTTTTCAAAGTAAGTAGTGTCAGGGGAAAACAAAAAAATTCCACCTGAGTTTTCCGGGAAAATAGGTGACCCTGATTTTTTTTTGTTCATATATCCATGAGCCCTGCCTGTATTGTGTTGTTCTTTGCTGTGCATGCATCGCTCCTGTAAGGGGTGAGTATGGCAGCATAATCGATCGCGTTCGCTATTGTCTCGAGTGAAAATCGAAACAATAGATGCGCGGGTGTTTAGTGTTCAGTATTGTGTTGTTCTTTGCTGAGTATTGTGTTGTTTTTTACAGAGAAGAACATTAATCAAGACAATTAGATGATCGGCATTGAACCACAAAAACCCCACAACAATTGGTGAGATCTTTCCAATATTATTTATTTATTTATAAATAAGTCTACTTTAGTATATTTATTTTATAACTGCATATAAGTTGAAAATTCGCTATTTTCAACATCCTTTCATCTATTGGAAGATGCTTCAGTTCTGGGCTCTTTCTAAGTTGATGAAGGGATTTATAAATGCTTGCAAGGACTTGGCCAGGTGTGTGGAGCTGAGTGAATCTATGACATTGTAGATAGTAGCGACATCAGCAATGTCAATGGAAATTCAACTTTGTAACTCCATCCAAGATTTGTGCAAGTATTCATGCTATGCTATGCTATATCCATGAGCCCTGCCTGTGGAAAAAGTTTCATGAAAATCTGAGACCCTTCGGCCCAAACCCGTACGGTAATCCACCTAAAAATGAGATAGAAATTCGTTTTTTTTTATGAGTAAAGATAGCGTGTTTATGTCTTCAGCAAAGTTGTAGAAAATGTCATGAGAAAACTTGCCGAACAAACTTTTGCTCTATCTGCTCAATTTCTAGAGATATGAGCCGTTATTTGTGATTGTGAGCTTATTTCAAACTTTTTTTTTGTAACTTTTTCCAGACATTTTGGGACATTTGGGTTTTTTAATATAACAAAAAACCTATTTCTTCTGAAGACGGCAACATTGTATCATTGATAATTTTTGAGATATTTAAAAATTTGTTTGGAAAAGTAGCCTTTTTAGGGCTTTGTGACATTTACAGAGGCAAAATGGGACAAGATTTTTCAATTGAATATGAAAGAAGTTTATAATAGGTGTAAATTTTGTTTCTACTCAGGCTGGACACTTGCTTCCTTGACAGTAAAATTGAGTTGTGAAATATTTTAGTTCGTAACTGATATTTTCAAAAAACTCGAAAAGTATTGAAGATAGAACTTTATCGTCTTCAAAGAAAACATGTATTTTATCATGTATAATAAGTTTGTAGAGCATTTGATAATTCCTAAAAATGTCTGAAAAAAGTTACAATGGAAAAACTGATATTTAGGGGTCGTTAACAGAAAATGACCCATAACTTTCAAAATGGAGCAGAGACGACAATAGTTTGTTGCATAAAGTTGTTTGATAGACAAGAATCCTTCTTTTGAAAGTATTACTTTTGTGATCAATTCACCTAGTAGTGAGATGAAAATTCAGCGTTTACCATATGTGAATATAGTATACTGATGTCTTCAGGAAAGTTGTAGGAAATATCATTATAAGAAAACTTGCCGAACAAACTTTTGTTCTATATGCTCTATTTTGAAAGATATGTGTCATTTTCTGAAAATAAGCCGTACTGGTTACTCGAAAGACCATTTTCGCTGGTGTTTTCGAGCATCTTCCCCACCGTGTCTATCAAGCATATTGGTCTATATGCCGACCGACGGGTCTTTGGGTGGTTTCCCCGCCTTTGGAAAAAGAACCAGGCTCTGTCGCTTCCAAACCTCTGGGAAAACTCCCTCGTCCAGGCGTTTCTGCATAGCTGGCCTGAATATCTCTGGGCCACTGCAATAGCTACTTTTAAGGCCAGGTTTGGAGCTCCGTCCGGACCTAGGGTCTTACCTACACTAAGGGACTTTGCTGTCCCAGCAAGTTCCGCATTGGTGACCCTCTCCTCATCGCCAGCCCTAGTCCCCGGCTGCCCTACGAAGTGAGGCCAAGGACTAGGATCATGGCGCGGAAAAAGCCCCTCGATGATCCCCTCCAACATCTCTGGAGATTGCTCTATAGTAGCCATTACACCTCTCGTCTTGGCCGTCACCATCCTGTAGGCATCACCCCTCGGATTCGCATTGGCACTCTGACAGAGACCCTCGAAGCAGGCCTTTTTGCTTGCCCTTATCTCATACTTTGGCCTTGGCCTAGCCACCGCTTCCGCTACTCACTGCCTGCTGTTGTTGCAATCGATAGCGAACCGCTAGGTGATAGGTGTGAGTGTGGCCATCGTCTACCCTCTAGTTCGAACTACTTGTTAGCACAGGACTGCAAAAAGTAACGTCGATAATCGATTCCCCTTCGTTCCGACTAAAGATCGCTTGATCGGTATCTAGCATAGCCAGTGCCTCTAGCAAGATCTGATCTCGCTGGTTCGTAAAACGGCTTCCCCATTCCACGGCCAGGCATTGAAGTCACCCGCTAATACCACCGGATTTCGCCTTGTCAGCATGGTCGTCATACAGTCTAGTATTTGCGTAAACTGTTTGATTGACCACCGCGGAGGCGCATAACAGTCAGACCAAGAAGCGATTGGAACAACTGTTGAACCCGGGAGTCGATCGCGCCGGCCCAGAAGGGAACGAGCCTAAGCCCCAAGCTGCTGGTCTAGCCAACGGCAGCTTCCGGGTGGGCTATCATGGTCTCTTTCAACTTCCGGGTCCCCGGGCGTTTCGGATGGGGGAGTTTTTGGTAATTTGACACCTTATAAATTTATTGATTTCTGAAGGGAGCGTCGTGCAGTTACTGCGGTGAGCATCAGGACGTGGATCTCGTCCCTCATGTCGCCGACAGGTTAACCGTAGAGCGGTACAGGGGTGGCGACAGGAGAGTCCCAGACGGCGCGGGCGTCTAGAGAACCGGCGCGAGTAGGGCCGCCCTTAGATTCTCCGACGGTGGTCGAAGAGCGGTCAGGGCAGGCGTCAGGTGTCAGTCAGAGGTTATGGATAATCCGGCGGTTTGATGAGACGGTATGATAGGCCAAGGAGCGGCGTGGCCGGTAGGCTGTGGTGGTTCAGCGGAATAGCGGCCCACGTTGACTCCGCGTGTAGTTCGAGGCGGAGGTGTTGGTCACGGCCCAATGGTCGGTGGATTCTAACCGGACGAATGAATGGACGAAGAATTAGATAGCGAAGAAACGTTCGTGGCTATCTTTAAGTGAGGTTTCCGAAAAAGCTTCCTATTTCAGACCGTGAGCTGGGGCTTGGCGTTGGCGGAACTCCGGTAATTACCCTTCTTCACACATGAGGTTGAAACTGCACTCAATTGTCCGGATCGTAAACCAAAGCCTCGGTACTTCTTCATAGACAATCTTGGCACTTCTGTCTTCAAGCATGACTAGCGATTCACTCCTCCTGAACACCTCTTCTCGAGCAGAGTAAAATAGCTCAATAATAGCATATTTTGATACAGAGATCAAAAAGTGATATTTGTTTGTTTGAGATAAGAGGTAAAAGTACTGAAAATAATATCTCAATTTTACTCCTGGAACATCATTATCATAGCACATTTAGCTCCTGGTAAGAGCTAACCAATAGCAGTGCGCTAATTGTAAGACTCATACTGAAAAAAAAAAAAAAATAAACTTTTTGTAAATAATTTCTGTATTATATATAAATATGTAATATGATAATAACATTAAATATCCAGTTAAATTGAATAATTGTTTTCTATTTACCGAAAAATTTAATAAATTAGCTAATGTTGTATAGACTACAGCATGATGATCTTAGGTGGCGATGAGCTACGGAAACCATCATAGAAGGCATTGATTATGGATAAATGTCAGAAAAATGAAAACGCATTTCAGTTCTTCAACGAACGTTAAACAGTGAAGACATACGAATGCGAATTGCTGCCACAACGTCTGGTATTCCAATGAAGATCGAAGACTGGAAGAGGACCTTGGAGAACCTCCGGTCACAACATTGGCTAATTATTTAATAGCATTTAGAAAAGAATAAATTTAGTAAAGTAACACATTTACTTTCATATATTTCCGAAGCAAGCGAAGCATTTGCATTATGTGTAACAGCAACACATTCTTCTGGAATGCTGATGAAACGCTTTAATGTGTGAAGTGTACTCATGCTGCTTTGGCTTTCAATCATTTGCTCAAAAATGAGTAAGGTCACCTTTGCACAAAATGAGAGTGCCATGGGATGAATACAAATTTTAGTCGATCTTGCTAATTTTTGAGTGGACCGACTTTTGCGTGTTCGCCCACGTGCAGTAGCCCACCCCTGCAATATCGGTATGGATGGAGGCAGGAATTCACCCTTTTCGACATAAGACAACCATGACACTGACTGTTTTGCCGCGCAATTGGATACTTGGAGAGAACTACAGGAACATGGCAAGGCTGTTTCCTCTAGGAGAAGGTAAACTGTGCCCTTAGAGAAGCGGTCAACACCACGCTTCCCCCGGTGGCTCAAGTTCACCTTGTTAGACCGAGAAGCTGGTCGGCCCAGGCGGACAAAACAATCGAAAATCATCAACTGACCAACTGACCGTTTTGGAGTCGGAATATTTGGCCTCTAAACTAAGATTTCATTCCGTCTACCTGGGACGCGAATGCCAACTTATTTGGTACAGTGTCTTAAATAAAATTTGTATAATAAAAAAAATCCGTCTACCGAACCTTCAGTCCAAGAACATTACTATCGCAGGGAAAGCTTCTATGTAGATAAACTTGTGAACCCGCTGTTCATTACTGTAATCTCGCATGTCATGCCTCGAGCATGTGTGCTTGTCAACAACAGATAACGTACATCACTTGAAATACCGACTGTGAGATGGATGGTCCCTACGTCACCGCTACGCGTCGCTATTGAAGCGGATTTTTCTACCTATGACTGTTGTATGAATGATGCAACTTTCACAGTTTGCATATGCATCAGAATCCTTTTAGATCGGATGCAAAGCCTTCTTCACATAGCTGAGAGTTGGGATCGGTTAATATATTGCCCTTTTCACGGAAAGGCGATCCGTCATATGGTCTGATCTGTGCTGATTCGTTTTGAAATCAATCATGTTGGAGTCATTGATGGTTTCAAGCTGTCATAGGTGTTCATGTCACATTGAGTTCATAATTAGAATATTGGAGCGTTCTCTTCGGCTCACAGAGCATCGCTCGAAGTCTTTTTTAATGTTGTTCATTAATTACCAATTTCAGTTCTATCGCAGCTGCCGTCGGATACAGTCGACAGCAAATGTGCGCTTTGCCGTTCGTTTTTTATTTGCCATCACATTGTGCTGCATAGGCAAACGGTACCGTGCTTTGTTTCCTGGTCGTTCACCGTTGGTACGTTCTGTGCTATCGAGATGTGCGAGCTAATTAACACTGCACAATTTCGTTTCCCGCCGGGTAGCCCTCGACCGTCATGGGCGGAGATAGCGATTTTTCTAAAATCGCTGGAGACGGATTTGCTGCTAATCGAAACAGCTTACAAGACAGCGAAGGATCGTTCGCTGTTTTTGAAGTTCTCGACTATGGATGCGATGATGGAATGTATGAGAAACAACCCGCAACCAAGGAAGTTCGTTTACTCAAATGGAGTGACAGTGGAGGTGCGTATGTGCATCGCTGGGGCAAACATACAGTACGTTCGAGTTTTTGATTTGCCGCCGGAGCTGAGCGATGAATGTCTGTCGTCGGTATTAGGAAAATACGGGAAAGTGGAACAAGTGGCCCGCGAAAAATTTCCCGCGGACTCGGGGCTTGGACACATCTTTAACGGCGTACGTGGCGTACACATCGATGTGGAGGGCGAAATACCACCTGAAATTGATGTTGGAAAGTGGAAAGGGTGCATTTTTTACGATGGCCTAAAAGATGTTTGCTTTTTCTGTCGAGCGGTAGGCCACCGCAAGGATACCTGTCCCCAACGCAAGACTAGGAAACAGCAGGCGAAGAAACCGGATCAGGAACCCCTTTCATATGCTGCTGTGGTTTCAACGGAAGACGCGATTTCATCAGTTCACAGAACATCGGACGTGGAAATAATTGAAGTTCTGGAAGACAACGATCAGCCACTGAATGAGGTAGATGAAGAAGTGGGAGAATTAGTCGTTCGTGAATGCGAAGCTGGGTCGGAAGATGAATGGCGCCCGATGACGCAGAAGGAAAAGTTGGAGGAGGTGGCGAAGGCTATCAAGGAAGTAATGGGAAACCCGACGGCCGATCAACGTAGAGCTCAGTTTGCCGCATCCGGCTCGAGCTCAGGTTCTGGCCCACGCGTCAAGAAGAAATGCGCTCGAAGAACCTTTTATTAGACTTTTTCAATTGTATTTTAGAATAAAAAATATTCTTTAAGACTATCGGCTCCGTAAAGTTTTTGTAAAACATATGAGCCTCAAATAAACGAGCTAGAAAAAAAAATTACCAATTTTTAATGAGTGTATCATTTGGCACGCATGAGAGCTGTTTCTTCATATAATTGTTGTGAGATTTGAATCGTTCAAATCGCGTTTTTGTTAATTTTTGAAAAGGGTAATAAGTTTAGAAACCTGTCTTCAATTGATTCTATTTGCGATCATGCGTTTCCAAATTTGATTAGTATGCTAAACGTTGATGGGAACGCCTAGCGGTAGATCCCATATGTTATGTATAATGTATGAACCATTGTTTTGCTCTCTTAACTCTGTGAATTGACGCCAGATCAAAAAATAGCGAATATTTATAGAACCGATAGCATACATGGTATGGGTCTCCAGTTTGTCTAGTGGTTAAGGCTATGGATCGCAAATCCGGAGACGGCGGGTTCGATTCCCGTTCCGGTCGGGAACATTTTCTCGACTCCCTGGGCATAGTGTATCATTGTATTTGCCTCACAATATACAAATTCGTGCAATGGTAGGCAAAGAAAGCCCTTCAATTAAAAACTGTGGGGAGAGATCAAAGAACACTAAGTTGAAGCGAGGCAGGCCAAGTCCCAGTGGGGACGTAGAGCCATAAAGAAGAAGAAAAAGAAGCATACATGGTAATATACTCTCGGAAATTCATTATTCATTTTCATTGAAATTATTCATGATGTTAGGGAACATCAATCGTTTACGTCACGCAAAAATTTTGTTCCTATGCAACCCCATATGGCACAAATTTCCCAAATGGAGGAGAACGTGCCTCTGGAGCCGACCTACTGAACCCCCTATGTCACACTTTTTGTATGGGATCTCTGAAATTTTCTAGAACACCCTTCTTCTTCCAAAGCGTGGCGTAATTTATAAACGTTTTCTCACTAGAAACAGAATAATTCTCATGAGCCTTGCAGTCCTTGCTTCACAGGACAAACGTCCGCATCCCAAGCCTGATGGGAACATCGTCACCAGCGTTGCTCACTGGAGGGAGGTGGTTTGCAAAATTTAATCAAAAACCTTGCATGCCCATCTGCCTCTAATTGAAATTTATTATTAATGCGCACACATTTTTCAAACCCAAGCCAGAAGTTCCAACACCCGTAGTGTAGTGTGTGGGGCATAAAGTGTCCGTCACAGAGTAACTAAGCATCATACCTAAGCCTACCTGTACCAGGAGGCCATCGCGTTCATGCTCCAATTTTCCATCAGTTGATACCTACCAAGGATAGACATCAACAATGTCCGAAATATAGGAGCTGCTTCTTAATCTCTCGCAGCAGTTGCATGGCATCGAATGAGCTCCATTTACGGCGTGGAATGCACATCAGTAGTGCACGTGCTCTTGCTCCTTTGCCCAATGCAAAAATGGGACGCTCGATCGCCTTTTTGTTGGCTGCATTGTAGGCGCATAGACAGACAGAGGCTTGCTTATCTATTATGAATTGGCCGGGGCACGTTACATTCAACGTCTATTAGAGACGGATGTCCGAAGATGGCGGCGGCGCGCCATTGCCTATGTAGCTGGATGGATCCGGTGGAAGCACGTAGCCTAGCTTAGCACAGTTGGAGGCTGAACTTCACGTCACGATTCAGCTGGGACATTTGTGAGCACGTACCTGCCATCCAGAGGACTCGGATGGTGTAGGGAGGTGTGTGTGAGTGATCATGCATAAGCACAATGAAAATGCATATTTTAGTAGACTCCATTGTGAATGGAACAGACATGATAGAAAGGAGCTTTGAATTCTCGAGCAAGTCACAAATCCATCTAAAGCCAAATCAAACCTACCAAAATTTTACTCAAATACGTTTGGCAGCACTTCCACAGTATCACCTATGTATCTGCAAAACAATAGTATAAGCACCATCAGTTCCACTCTGCAAATCTCGATAAACGCTAATTGTCCTTCCAGCGTAGCGTAGCCCATGTAATTGTATGCACATGGCACCTGTGGTCTAGTATTTAGCTGTGGGAAAGGGTTTAATTTTACTGTGTGCGACGTGTCGTCGACAATAGTGTAGTGAATGCAAAACGACCGCGTTTCGCGCAATGAACTCATGATATTACCACCAACGTAAATCCATTTCATTGTCCTATCGCCCAGAAATGTTCGACCTTTCTTATATGTATTAGGATAATAGTAATCGTTCTGTACTAGTCATAGTTGTTAATTAATCATTTCCTTTCTGCAGCGATCACCAGTTTTTTGCTGGATGGGACCAAATAGCCTGATGGATACAATTGAAATTTCTACTTATTATTCAAAATGATATCGTTAACATATTACGACAAATGTGGATTAATCTCAAAGTACACACTTACAACAGCCTCAATTGTTTGAATTACATTTTCCAACCAATCGATCAATTTCAAGGACTCAAATTAAAACCTATCGCAATTGCAACCGTATCACGATAGAAGCCCCCGCAATGAGGCGAACCTCCGATTGAATCGTTCTGCGGTTTGTAACGAGCTTCCAATGCTGAGGCTGTTTCCCTGAAACAATTATCATCCAATCTAGCGCACGCGATTTTTGTGCAAACTCACGGGAGCCCGAATCGTTATCGACGGCATACTGAGGAATAATTACAGAACGCGAAGAGGATCCTTTTGTGGAAGCCCCGAAGTGCGGGGAAGCGAACAATTCCAACGAAGTGCGAATTTTAATTGCCGAAAACAATCAATTAGAGCTCGTAACGAGAATGCCGCTGGTGGTGTTAATTTAAGGCAGATATTTATTGTAAATTGAAGTGGGCGAACGCAAAAATGGAAATCAAATAGAGTTTTAAAAGCGCTTTTATATATTTCAAAGGAATTCAGATTTTCGAGCCGACTGTTTAACGTGGAATGTTACAAAGCATTCCTGAATTAACGTGACACTTCAAGCTAACAGCACAGACAGAACAGACAGAGAACACAGAGAGAGAACAGACAGAAAACAGGCAGAGAACAGACAGAGAACAGACAAAGAATAGACAGAGAACAGACAGAAAACAGACAGAGAACAGACAGAACAAACAGAGAACAGACAGAGAACAGACAGAGAACAGACAGAGAACAGACAGAGAACAGACAGAGAACAGACAGAGAACAGACAGAGAACAGACAGAGAAGAGACAGAAAGCAGACAGAGAGCAGACAGAGATCAGACAGAGAACAGACGGAGAACAGGCGGAGAACCGATAGAGAACAGACGGAGAACAGGCGGAGAACAGACGGAGAATATACGAAGATCAGACGGAGAACAGACGGATAACAGACGGAGAACAGACGGATAACAGACGGAGAACAGACGGAGAACAGACGGAGAACAGACGGAGAACAGACGGAGAATATACGAAGATCAGACGGGGAACAGACGGAGAACAGACGGAGAACAGACGGAGATTAGACAGAATAGACGGAGAACAGACGGAGATTAGACAGAACAGACGGAGAACAGACGAAGAATATACGAAGATCAGACGGGGAACAGACGGAGAACAGACGGAGAACAGACGGAAAACAGACGGGGAACAGACGGAGAACAGACGGAGAACAGACGGAGATTAGAGAGAATAGACGGAGAACAGACGGAGAACAGACGGAGATTAGACAGAACAGACGGAGAACAGACGAAGAATATACGAATATCAGAAGGGGAACAGACGGAGAACAGGCGGAGAACAGACGGAGATTAGACAGAATAGACGGAGAACAGACGGAGAATATACGAAGATCAGACGGGGAACAGACGGAAAACAGACGGAGAACAGACGGAGAACAGACGGAGAACAGACGGATAACAGACGGAGAACAGACGGAGAAAAGATGAAGAACAGACGGAGAACTGACGTAGAACAGACGGAGAACAGATGAAGAACAGACGGAGAACAGACGGAGAACAGACGGAGAACAGACGTAGAACAGACGGAGAACAGACGGAGAATATACGAAGATCAGACGGGGAACAGACGGAGAACAGACGGAGATTAGACAGAATAGACGGAGAACAGACGGAGATTAGACAGAACAGACGGAGAACAGACGAAGAATTTACGAAGATCAGACGGGGAACAGACGTAGAACAGACGGAGAACAGACGGAAAACAGACGGGGAACAGACGGAGAACAGACGGAGAACAGACGGAGATTAGACAGAATAGACGGAGAGCAGACGGAGAACAGACGGAGATTAGACAGAACAGACGGAGAACAGACGAAGAATATACGAATATCAGAAGGGGAACAGACGGAGAACAGCCACGGAGAATAGACGGAAAACAGACGGAGAACAGACGGGGAGCAGACGGAGAGCAGACGGAGTACAAACAGAGAACAAACGGAGAATAGACGGAGAACAGACGAAGAACAGACAGAGAATAGACAGAGAACAAACGGAGAACGGACGGAGAAAAAACGGAGAACGGACGGATAATAAACGGAGAACAGACAGAGAACAGACAGAGAACAGACGCAGAACAGACGGAGAACAGACGGAGAACAGACGGAGAACAGACGGAGAACAGACGGAGAACAGACGGAGAACAGACGGAGAACAGACGGAGAACAGACGGAGAACAGACGGAGAACAGACGGAGAACAGACGGAGAACAGACGGAGAACAGACGGAGAACAGACGGAGAACAGACGGAGAACAGACGGAGAACAGACGGAGAACAGACGAAGAACAGACGGAGAACAGACGGAGAACAGACGGAGAACAGACGGAGAACAGACGGAGAACAGACGGAGAACAGACGGAGAACAGACGGTGAACAGACGGAGAACAGACGGTGAACAGACGGAGAACAGACGGAGAAAAGACGGAGAACAGACGGACAACAGACGGAGAACAGGCGGAGAACAGACGGAGAACAGACGGAGAACAGACGGAGAACAGACGGAGAACAGACGGAGAACAGACGGAGAGCAAACGGAGAACAGACGGAGAACAGACGGAGAACAGACGGAGAACAGACGGAGAACAGACGGAGAACAGACGGAGAACAGACGGAGAACAGACGGAGAACAGACGGAGAACAGACGGAGAACAGACGGAGAACAGACGGAGAACAGACGGAGAACAGACGGAGAACAGACGGAGAACAGACGGAGAACAGACGGAGAACAGACGGAGAACAGACGGAGAACAGACGGTGAACAGACGGTGAACAGACGGTGAACAGACGGTGAACAGACGGAGAACAGACGGAGAACAGACGGAAAACAGACAGAGAACAGATGGAGAACAGACGGAGAACAGACGGAGAAAAGACGAAGAACATACGGAGAACAGACGAAGAACAGACGGAGAACAGACGGAGAACAGACGGGGAACAGACGGAGAACAGACGGAGAACAGACGGAGAACAGACGGAGAACAGACGGAGAACAGACGGAGAACAGACGGAGAACAGACGGAGAACAGACGGGGAACAGACGGAGAACAGACGGAGAACAGATGGAGAACAGACGGGGAACAGACTTAGAACAGACGGAGAACAAACGGAGAACAGACGGAGATCAGACGGAGAACAGACGGAGAACAGACGGAAAACAGACAGAGAACAGATGGAAAACAGACGGAGAACAGACGGAGAGCAGACGGAGAACAGACAAATGGCGAACAGACGGAGAGCAGATGGAGAACAGACGGAGAACAGACGGATAACAGAAGGAGAACGGGCGGAGAAAAGACAGAGAACAGACAGAAAAACGGACGGAGAGAAGTCGGAGAACAGACAGAGAACAGACAAAGAACAGACAGAGAACAGACGGAGAACAGACGGAGAGCAGACGGAGAGCAGACGGAGAAAAAACGGAGAACAGACGGAGAACAGACGGTGAGCAGATGGCGAACAGACGGAAAGCGAACGGAAAAAAAGACGGAGAACAGACAGAGAACAGACAGAGAACAGACAGAGAACAGACAGAGAACAGACAGAGAACAGACAGAGAACAGACAGAAAACAGACAGAAAACAGACGGAAAACAGACGGAGAACAGACGGGAAGACGGTGAACAGACGAAGAACAAACGGAGACCAGAAGAAGAACAGATGGAGAACAGACGGTGAACGGACGCAGAACAGACGGAGATTAGACAGAGAATAGAAAGAACAGACAGAAAACAGATAGAAAACAGACGGAAAACAGACGGTAAACACACAGAGAACATACGCAAAACGGACGGAGAACAGACGAAGAACAGATGAAGAACAGATGGAGAACAAACGGGGAACAGACGGAGAACAGACGGAGAACAGACGGATAACAGACGGACAACAGACTAAGAACAGACGGAGAACAGACGGAGAACGGGCGGAGAAAAGACGGAGAACAGACAGAGAACAAACAAATAATAAACGGAGAACAGACGGAGAACAGATAGAACAGACGGAGAACAGACGAAGAACAGACGGAGAACAGACAGAGAACAGACGACGAACAGACGGAGAACAAACGGAGAACAAACGGAGAACAGACGGAGAACTGACCAAAAACAGACGGAGAAAGACGGAGAACAGACAGAGAACAGACAGAGAACGGACGGAGAAAAGACGAAGAAAGACAGAGAACAGACGGAGAACAGACGGAGAACAAACGGAGAACGGGCGGAGAAAAGACGGAGAACAGACAGAGAACAGACGGAGTACAGATAGAGAACAGACGGAGAGCAAACGGAGAAAAGACGGAGGACAGACGGGGAACAGACAACAGATGGAGAACAGACGGAGAACAGACGGAGAACAGACGGAGAACAGACGGAGAACAGATGGAGAACAGACGGAGAACAGACGGGGAACAGACGGGGAACAGACGGAGAACAGTCGGAGAACAGACGGAGAACAGACGGAGAACAGACGGAGAACAGACGGAGAACAGACAGAGAACATACAGAGTACAGACAGAGAACAGACAGAGAACAGCCAGAGAACAGACAGAGAACAGACTGAGAACAGACTGAGAACAGACTGAGAACAGACTGAGAACAGACTGAGAACAGGCAGAGAACAGACAGAGAACAGACATAGAATAGACAGAGAACAGACAGAGCAGATACAGCAGACTGAACAGACACAGTAAAGAAAATGAATTAGACCAATCGAATTAGTAAAGCGGAGATATGGTAAAAGAGTACACCCCTTGATCTGACCCATTAATCTTTGGATAAAGTCAGCAATTCCCAAGAAATATTGAGTAATTCGAAACGCGTTCGCACCCAGTGTAAGCCGTCCATAAAAACAAATGGTATACCATAAAGTGCACACCCGATGTGTCACGCTGCCAGACTAGTATAGGTACAATGGTACATACGTACTTCTTCGACGTTATTTAGTCCCACCAAACGAACGAATCAACGGAAGGAACGAATAACGACCTTCATGATGTGGAGTGGAGTACGGATTATTGCATTTCTTAACTGCGGTCGGTCGGTCCAGGGTTCAACCAAGTGCGCCACAAACTACAGTTTTTGTATATCTATGGGTTTCCAAGTGAGCAAAAACAAAGTGAAGGCGGTAGTCGTTTGAACAGTCATATTCGTGTAACAGCATGATTGCTGGGGTTTATGGGAATGGCGTTCGCAGTTCACAGTGTTGATCAAAAGTTGGCAAAATGTTCAAACATGGTATAATACATTGTTTCTAACATTTTTTTAAAATAAACATTAGATACACTGATGTACTGATTTCTTCACCTTTATAAAACCTTTGCTTTCGACGAGAATCAAATGTTTAGTTTTTTAGTTTTGGTACAAGATTGATGTTTGTTCCTACGAATTCACAGTCAAACTATGCATCCCAAGCAGCATTTTGATAACCAATTAGTCTTGTAGATGTTCTAACAATCGTCATAAAACCTTATACCTCTTATTTTGGTTTTATGATGGTTTCGAGAACCTTTTTTAGTCTATTTGCCCAAAAAATGTTACTTGAGATCCAGACATCGGAAAAATTCATATCAAAAAGCGAGTCTAATGATGGCGTCCTTACCACAACAACAATTTGAGGATCAAATTGTTTTGGGGAGGTTTTGAGAACCTTAATAAGCCAAAATAATCACACTTCGGTTTTATGTGAGTTTTAAAAAAATTTTCAAATCTGATTGCATGAGTACTTTCCATTCCATGAACAGCTTCTTTTCGATTCAAGTCACAAAAGTTGAGAACCACTGTTCCACAATCCAGCAGAGCCCATCGTTCCCGCCCGGACTAGGTGACACGGTCTTGCCATTAGTTTAGGGATTTTTGCAAATGCGCGCTGTTCATCCGCCTGCTGCGCTGGTCAGACCAACTACCATCGAGCTGCCATTCGTTGGATGGCTGGCTGGTTGGCTGGACGCAGAACAAAGAAATCGACATCTCCGCTAAATCTGAAGCACTACTACAGGGGACAGGGTGCTCGTTTCAGCACTCTATCCGGAGGAATGGCTGTGTTGCACAAAACCCGGATTTACTCGATAACATTTTATGACCGGTGGCAGAATGAATGGTGGATGCAACGGATTGTGACTATGCATTTTTTGCTTTCTGTCGTCAGCACCGACCGGTGGCGTTGCATCGCAATATCAAGTGGGAAATGTAGGAGAAGAAATGATTACACCGTGCTCGTGTAAAGTAATCCCGGCCGGAAGACATGCTTTGAAAATCTGATGAAATTTTAATGCCAAGCGAAAGGGTGGGGGGTATAATAATTATGGATTGATTGTCGGAACGAATCTGGCATTTGCTTGTGTCGAATAGATAAATTGACGGAGCACTGTAAGCACTTTGGCTTGTGCATCCTGATTCCTGATAAAATGGTAGGTATAATATAGGTATCGTTGAAGTTTTCTGATTAGAACAAGTTGTGAAATTCGATTTTTGTTTGTAATGTTTCGCAAAAAAAAGTGAAGAATTTTTCAATTATTTTTAAGATTTTGAAAATATTCTCTTCTATCTCGTGCCTTCGAAAACCCATTTCAACAAAACTCAAGTGACATGTTGATGAATATCTCACTTCCTTTTGATGTTTGAGCCTCAACTCTTAAAAAACCTGCAATGTTGAATTTTGAGCCGCAATTTGGATTTAAGTTCACCATTTGTTGTCAAGTGGTGAGTTCGTTGTCAGTTTGAGGATCTCCAAGCAATTCCTTTTGTATAGGTTATAGGATCTACCAATGATTCTTTAAGGTTCTCCAAGAGCAATAAGAATGAGGTTTATACTTACATAGCCCCAGGCATCTATGTTCTGTGGGCAGCCGCGGGCTGAAAATCTCCTTAATAAAGCTAATAATAATAATCTATGTTCTATTAAGTGGTGAGTTCTATGATTGAATAGGAATATCCAAGAACTCCCTGGAGTTTAGGCCATCTGATCTACAAGTGTAATCAGTGATCTATTTGAGCGTTATGAATGAAATTTATGGGCCCATATAGCCGAGGCGGTAAACGCACGGGTATTCAGCATGACCATGCTGAGGGTGACGGGTTCGATTCCCGGTCGGTCCAGGATCTTTTCGTAAAGGAAATTTCCTTGACTTCCTTGGGCATAGAGTATCTTCGTGCCTGCCACACGATATACACATGCAAAATGGTCATTGGCAGAGGATGCTCTCAGTTAATAACTGTGGAAGTGCTCATAGAACACTAAGCTGAGAAGCAGGCTTTGTCCCAGTGAGGACGTTACGCCAAGAAGAGAGAGAGAGAGAATGAAATTTATGCTTACACAGCTTCATGTAGCTATGTGCTATCAAGTGGTGAGTTCATTGTCAGCTTGAGGATCTCCAAGTACTTCATTGAGTATAGGTCATCGTATCTATTAACGTATTTGGTTGTTTCTAAAAAAATAACGACCATGGTTGATACTCACACAACCTCAGGCAACTATGATCTATCAAGTTTTGAGTTCGCAGAATCTTCAAGGGTCTCCAAGAACTGGACGTAAAAACTTGAAGTATTTTAGGCAAAGTACGTTTAATTGGCAAATTGGGAGATAAATTTGTGAAAAAATGCCACTTGTTTTGGTGGGATTCGAACCCACGACTCCGTTATCGCTAGTCCGGCGCTTTAACCAACTAAGCTACAGAACAAGTTACAACTCTGCAGAATAGAAAGTCAAACTGGATTCGAAGCACCACCCTAAACCGGGTCCGTCTTTCACAACTTTATCTCTCTTTCGGCTCTTAGATGCCAATCTCCCGCACTCTCGCGCCCTACGAACAACAAGTGTGCGCGTATTGTTTTTAGAATGTTGAGATTGAAGCTCGACTGACCCATACTTCGTCACCAACCATATGATCGGTGCAAACTCAGTATGCGTTGAGCGCTCAACGCGGACGGACGCACGGCCGTCCAACTGCGTTAGAGAGAACGCAACTCATGTATGACAATGATTTTATTGCCCTTTTCCGGCTATACCAGTCGGCTAGTATGTCTGAAATAGACGTAAAAACTTGAAGTATTTTAGGCAAAGTACGTTTAATTGGCAAATAACGGAGTCGTTATCGTTCTAGAGAAAAAAGGACTGATAAGCCGAATTTTCCTAACCTAGAAACTCACTTACTTTAGCTGAAAGACGACGGAAGATGTTCAGGGATAGCGCTTTGAAGGCGGCATTCAGAATTGTAATCATTCGGAAATTCTCTCACTATATCGTGTTACTTTTCCAGTAGATGGGACAAATGATCTCTTTCTTCCGGTAACTGTTCCGGTAATCTCGCTCAATGTGAAGGTCGGCTCGTTGTTGCACCCTGCTCTATAGATGTAGTCTTGTCTCGCAATGACTTGGTCCTCCATGTTTGCGCTCTCCATACTATTCAGGTGTTCGTCGTAATGCTGCTTCCCTCTGTTGATCACCTCACGTCCGTCCTTAAAGATGCTCCTGTCCTTATCTCCACACATTTTGGCTCGAGGCACGAAGTCTTTGCTTGTAGAACTTCCGGGATTCCTGTAAACGGCACAGCTGTACTGTTTGTTCGCATTCCTCTTATTCCAGACGGCGCTTTCTCTTCCGGAAGAGGTGGGTCTGCTGCTTCCGCGTTCTTTTTATATCGATCGACGTTCTGCCGTATCCCATGCTGCAGTATGACCGCCCTCGCTGCGCTGTTCTCTTCCAAAATATCTCGTCACTGATCACGGATCGGCGATCTTTCGCATGTTGCCAAGTCGTAAACATTCGGCCATGATATTGTTGTACGCAGCCTGAGTGAGTTTGTCGGGAGACAGCAAGCTATGAAATTAGAAAAAGAAGTTGCAGGTGTCACATCATATCGTAGGATTTACCAATACGGATACTAGATTCCTACGTTCTAGGAAAGCAGACAAAGTATCGTCCAAACGTTTCGCGTGTAGTGGTGCTTTTATACAGCTCCTCACAAGAAGCTCCTTCTGATGACAAGAACCGGCCTGGCTCAACTGCTTCTAAGGTTTAAAACTTCTCTAGGATGGTTTATGCAAAATTTTCGAAATTTGTGAGACCCGACTTTGGCAAGACCACCACTTTTTCTCTAAGATTGTACGTAGTTTATGGACGACAGGTCCTTACGTTGAGTGGCAGACAGTTGAACCGTACCAGCGATCGACAGCGGCCCATCCGCAAACATTTTCGCAACCTGTGATGGTCAACTAGTCAGGACTTATCGTGGCGACAACATCGACTCCGACCACTGGTGATCTGGTGATCTGGTTATGGTCAAACTGCGCCCAAAACTTTCCGTCATCAACAATGTACGTTCGGTACCGGCCATCACCACGGTATAACCTAGAGCGACTGAAACAACCGGATGCCGCCTCAGCATACGCACAGCATCTCGAGGCCGCGGTGCCAGACGAGGGCGAGCTCGATGAGGCCCCTCTAGACGACTTCTGGAGTACAGTGAAAGCAGTTATCAACGACGCAGCCGAGAGTACCATCGGGTACGTGGAACGGAATCGGCGGAACGAATGATTCGACGAAGAGTGCAGAACGGTTTTGGAGGAGAAGAACGCAGCGAGGGCGGTTATGCTGCAGCAATGAAGCTGACAGAACGTGGAACGTTACAAACAGAAGCGGAAACAGCAGACCCGCCTCTTTCGGGAGAAAAAGCGCCGCCTTTAAGAAGCGGAGTGCGAAGAAATGGCACTGCTGTGCCGTTCCCAAGAAACACGGAAGTTCTACCAGAAGCTCAACGCATCCCTCAACGGCTTCGTGCCGCGTGCGGAAATATGCAGGGATAAAGACGGAGGCCTCTTGACGGACGGACGTGAGGTGATCAAAAGGTGGAAGCAGCACTTCGATCGGCACCTGAATGGCGTGGAGAACGTAGGCACGGGAGACCACGGCAACGGAGGAAACGACGAGCTCACAAGAAGCAACAGTGCAGCGGAGGACGGAAATGAACCAACTCCCACGCTGAGGGAAGTTAAGGATGCCATTCACCAGCTCAAAACCAACAAACCAACAACCAACATCAAGATGGGTGGCATCAAGTTGGCCACCTGTCTGCATCGGCTGATAGTCAGGATCTGGGAAACCGAAGAGCTACCGGAGGAGTGGAAGGAAGGCGTGGTCTGCCCCATTCACAAGAAAGGCGACCATTTGGAATGTGAGAACTTCAGGGCGATCACTATTTTGAAAGCTGTCTACAAAGTGCTAACCCAGATCATCTTCCGTCGTCTGTCATCGAAAACGAATGAGTTCGTGGGAAGTTATCAAGCCGGTCGACAATGGACCAGATCTTTACCGTACGGCAAATCTTCCAGAATTGCCATGAATACCAGGTCCCAACGCATCACCTGTTCATTGACTTCAAGGCGGCATACGACAGTATCGACCACGCAGAGCTATGAAGAATCATGGACGAAAACGGCTTTCTTTGGAAGCTGACTAGACTAATTAAAGCAACGATGGGCGGTGTGCAAAACTGCGTGAGTATTTTGGGTGAACTATCCAGTTCATTCGAATCTCGACGGGGACTACGACAAGGTGATGGACTTTCCTGCCTACTATTCAACATTGCCCTGGAAGGTGTGATGCGACGAGCCGGGCTCAACAGCCGGGGAACGAATTTCACAAAATCCGGTCAATTTGTGTGCTTTGCGGACGACATTATCTCCAGAATATTTGGAACGGTGGCAGAGCTGTACACCCGCCTGAAACGCAAAGCAGCAAAGGTCGGACTGGTGGTGAATGCCACGGATCCTTACTGACGGCTGACAACAAAGTAAGCCGTGAAATTCGGAGGCGCATCATCAGCGGAAGTCGGGCCTACTACGGGCTCCAGAAGAAACTGCGGTCGAAAAAGATTCACCCACGCACCAAATGCACCATGTACAAAACGCTAATTAGACCGGTAATCCTCTACGGGCACGAGACATGGACCATGCGCGAAGAGGATCTGCAAGCACTCGGAGTTTTCGAGCGACGCGTGTTGAGGACGATTTTCGGCGGTGTGCAGGAGAACGATGTGTGGCGAAGAAGGATGAATAATGGGATCGCTGCACTTTACGGCGAACCCAGCATCCAGAAGGTGGCCAAAGCCGGAAGGATGCGGTGGGCAGGGCATGTTGCAAGAATGCCGGACAACAACCCTGCAAAGCTGGTGTTTGCAACTGATCCGGTTGGCACAAGAAAGCGTGGAGCTCAGAGAGCACGATGGGCGGACCAGTTGGAGCGTGACCTGGCGGGCATTGAGCGCGACCGAGGATGGAGAGCGGCAGCCACAAACCGAGTATTGTGGCGTACTATTGTTGATTATATCTTGTCTTAAATGTGATGTTGAACAAATAAATGTATGTATGTATATGTATGGTGGTCAACTTGGCAAGTACCGTTTAATAAGATTCCGTGATCCGAACCAAGCATCTTTGGTGCGTATTCAATGCTTACAGTAAAACTTTCCATATTTGTATGCATTTCCATCAACGCTATCCAAGCGTCCATTCCAAGAAAGTTTATCCCAGTCCTTCCCAGACTATAATAAACCATGCTCACCAACTGTCAACCACAGCGGTAATCACAAGTTTTAATGAGTTAGTAAATCAAATTAATAAGTTTTCTGTTGGCTTCTGCTCTGGGAATTCACCCACTACCTATCGCTTTTGCACCGTCCAAAATATGAAACAATTTCGCCAAACATGTCCAACCAACAATGCCACCACGGGCGGAACCCGATTAAGTTTAACTTTTCCCGGCGCGTAAAGCATCCTTTGGCACTGCTGCGGTGAGTCACTTCATCGATGTAGCAGATGAAGTACACACTTCACTTGGATACAACACGTGTATCGTCAAGGTACAAACTCTCATCGTCCTCTTCGCTTCTTTGTTAGGCAGCAGCCAGACTGACGACGACGACGACGTCGACAAAAACTTCCCATAACACCTAGGCACAAGAACTGTGAAAAGCATTCTCTTAGGATAGGGAATCTACACGTTTCTACAATTTCCACTACAGACGGGCGTGACTATACACTACACGCTCGCGCCCGTTTGCAGCAGCAACCACGTTGCCGGTGTCGTCCTTTCGTCATCCAACGACATCAACGACGACTACGGAATCGGGAGAGTTGTGTCGCACACCCGCCCGGATGGTGGTTGTTTGGTTGTGCTGTCGCAGCACAACCCGAAATGCACTTAGTGGAAGTTAGTTTTGCTTCGCCGGGATTCTTCCGGTTCTGATGGTCTCGGTGGTGGATCCCATCAGTAGCGCTTCCTAGCCGGAAGTTTCAAGCACTCGAGCGAGCGGAGAAAGACAAACCAAGGCCACGGACGACGACGACGACGACGACGATGATGATGGAGGCGATGACAACGCCACTACGCCGCTATGACGAGAAGGCACCGCTCCGGTGTGGTGGGGTGGGAGTTCCATGAATATGTAATAAAAACGCGACTACGAAATTGTGCAATAAAAACGAATGCCACCGTTGCCGTTGTTGTTGTTGCTGTTGCAACTGTTGGTTTCCAGGACCATCAGGTTCAGTGAAAGACCTCCAAGACCGGGTGTTGTTGTTGTTGGTGGAAATTGAAAATGATGATGGAAGAAAAGGGCGACCGTCGTCGTCGTCGTCATCATTTCGTTTTTCCTCGTTTGCATAAATAGTGCAGTTTGGGACATGGTGGATGGCGACGGAAGAGCAAAAAATGTAATGCATTTCTTATGATTGCTCCCGCCAGGGCAGGCAAGTGACAGTCGTAAAAATAGTCGCTTATGCACTAATTCCCTTAATGCACCCGGGTTTTTCCCCGGTTGGTGGTGAGAGCGAAGGAACTCCGAGCAGGAAGAAATAACTTAGTTCTATCTTTGGTACCATATTTTATTTAATGAGGATGCAAGAATAAAATGAACATCATTTTGAATCCATCGAGAGGCTCATACGTCCTGATAACCTCTTACTTAAATAGATGTGTGTATGGAGTTTTTAAAGGATTCAAATTCAAAGGAGCCTCTAAGACAGTGGAGGAAGTCTCTACTAAGCTAAATGGAGTTTTCAAGAGCAGGGAAAGAAATTATCAACAAATTGAAACGAAAATCGGCGTTTCTTAAGCATCCGAACAATTCTTTTATTCTTTTTTATGTGAGAAATGTTTATCAGTCGTTATCACGTCACAGTCTGTTATCACGATCAAAGATAACCGAGAACTGGAAACCGTTTTTGCCTTTCTCGTACACTAAGCGTACTGAAAAGATTATATGTTCACTCCACAAATTACTTTTTGGTCGCTCCTCCACTTCCTCTGCAGCTCCGTCATCATTTTTGTGACTGCCCTGCTGATCGCATTCCACGTCTCTTTAGTACGGCACATCTCGTCGACGACGTTGTCCACGCTTAATGCCGGCATCGATCTTCTTACCGCCTCGAATCTAGGGCAGATGAACACCACGTGCTCCGGTGTCTCCTCCACGTTCTCGCACTCCGGGCAGAAGGGCGAAACGGCATGGCCAAACCGATGTAGGTACTGCCTGAAGCAGCCGTGCCCAGACAAATACTGGGTTAGGTGGAAGTTCACTTCTCCATGCTTCTTGTTCACCCAAGTCGACACATTAGGGATGAGCCTATGGGTCCATCTCCCTTTCTCCGTGGAATCCCATTCCTGTTGTCACTTTGTCATTGAGGCCGTTCGCACCAACGTTCTCACTTGGCTGGTCCTCCTCCGCTCATAGCACTCGATGTCCTCCTCCAAGGTGATACAGATCGGGATCATTCCTGCAATCACACAAACTGCCTCCGACGATATTGTTTTAAATATACGCGCTCGCTACTCGTATGGCCATGAGCCGGAGCGCGCTGTTTAGCTTCCCCCGATTTCGCTTGGTTTTTAGCGCCGCACCCCAGGCTGGGACTCCGTACCACAGTATTGAAGATGACACGCTCGCTAGCAACCGCCTCTTGCTGCTTCTCGGACCACCGGTGTTTGGCATAATCCTCGACAGTGCATTGATCGCCTTCGCTGCTTTTTCACAGGCGTAGTCGACGTGGCTGTTAAAGCTTAGCCGATCGTCGATCATCACACCCAGGTGCTTCAATTCTCGTTTCGACGCCACTGCGTGTTCTCCGACGGAGATTTCCACTCAGTACATAGCGTTCCACAGCGTTGGCCCCAGGATGGAGCCCTGTGGAACTCCCGCCGTCACTTTCATTCTCCTCTGTCCAGCTTCAGTGTCGTACACCAAGACTCTGTTCTGGAAGTAGCTTTTCATGATCCGACACAGGCCACATTCTGTGCAGCGCTACGGCAATGGTCCCAGCTGGCGCTATTGAACGCGTTCTTGACGTCAATTGTGATTACGGCGCAGTACCGGTTTCCTCTCCTCTTCTGTTTGGACGCCTTCTCGGCCCTCTCCAAGACCGTCCGGATAGCATCCACCGTCGACTTTTCCTTACGGAATCCAAACTGCATCTGTGACAGTCCATGCTCTACTTCTGTGAACGGCACTACCCTGTTGAGGATGACCTTTTCCAGCAGCTTCCCAAGTGTGTTTAGCAGTCATATCGGCCTATAAGATGCTGGATCCCCCGGCGGTTTTCCTGGCTTTGGCAGTAAAACCAGTTTCTGCACGTACCATATGTCTGGGAAGTGACCTTCTTCCAAACATTTCTGCATCACCGTCCTGAACATATCGGGGTAAGCTTGGACCGTCGATTTCAACGCCACATTGGGGATCCCTTCTGGATCCGGGGCTTTGCTCGCTTTCAGTTTCTTCGCCACTGCTTCTAGCTCGACATTGGAGACTTGCCGAGCTTCCGCACTACCTTCGTCTTCCTCGCCATACGGTGTTGGTGGCCACGTCTTTTGGGTCGTGCTTCGGAAAAAGACCCTCCACGATTACCTTCAGCTTGTCTGGACACATTTCGGCTGGCATCGCTGGACCTTTGATCTTCGCCATCACGACTCGGTACGCGTCACCCCAGGGGTTTGCGTCGGCATCTCGGCATAGCTCCTTGTGGCAGTTCGACTTGCTCACGATTATCTCCTTTTTAAATGCGGCTCTGGCCTCGTGGAACACCAACTTCCGCTCCTCCCTAACCGGAAGGTTTCTTGCCCTCTGATAGCGTCTTCTGGTTCTAAAACAGGCAAGGGTGCCGAGTGTCTCGTTCCACCAATGCGCAGCACGTCGTCTGTTCCTTGGCTCCCGTGTCCGTGGCATTGTAGTTTCGCATGCCCTTGTAATCGCTCTTGTTAGCTCTACCGCATCTAGGTCTGGAGTGTCGCTATCCATACGGAGTGCCAAAATGAAGAGGTCCTTGTCAAAGGCCTTCGTCTTCCACTTTCGCTCGCATGTTCTGTTTCTCTGCATGACCGTAGGGTTCCGTTGGCCAACGCTGTAGCAGATCGCCTGGTGATCACTGTGGGTGTACTCTTCGCTTACTTTCCAGTTCATGTTGCTTGCTAGCGATGGACTGCAGAAGGTAATGCCAATGATCGACTCCCGCCCGTCTTTTCTGAATGTGCTTACGGTGCCAACGTTGAACAGTTGTACCTCCAACCTCGCTAGTGCTTCCAGCAGGCTGTAACCTTTTGCGTTGGTTAGCTTGCTACCCCACTCCACGGTCCACGCATTGAAGTCTCCGCCGATCAGTACTGGCCTACGTCCAACCAGCTTGTCGGCTAACTCCTCCAGCATCCGATCGAATTTCTCCGCTGTCCACCTTGGGGGTGCATAGCAGCTGCATATGAAGATACCGTTGATTTTGGCGATGACGAAACCTTCGTACGTGCTTGCAATCACTTCCTGAATAGGAAATCTTCCCATCACTTGTATAGGAGCCGTTCCCGTGCTATCTGTCACCCAGTTGTTGTTGCCGAGAGGAACTCGGTACGGCTCTGAAATAATCGCAACGTCGCACTTTGCTTCTGTTGTTGACTGCCTCAACAGTTGCTGTGCGGTATCACAATGATTCAGGTTGATCTGCATTATCTCCATTACTGTTGGCCTGCGATCGCCTTCTTATATGCAGAGGGCACTTGTATCCACCCGTCGAATGGACGTTTCCTTCTTCCGCTGTGCAGAGCATGCACTTTGGCGCTTGCGAGCAGTCCTTCGCAAAGTGTCCCTTCTCTCCGCATTTTCTGCATTGTTCAGATCTGTCTAGGCCTTTGCAGTTGGCCGACATGTGTTCAAAGCCCATTCACTTGAAGCATCTCAACACCCGTTTGCGGTCACTCCTTGCCATTCGGGCGGCGACCCTCAGCGGGCACATCGAACAACCAACTCGTACCTTGCGTACCTTCAACAATTTGCTAGCCGCAGGCACCGACAGTCGAATCATCGCTGTTTGTGTGCCTTGGTACCCCTTCGTCAGACGGATTATTAGAAACTCTTCTTCTAATTCGCATTGCGTCTTCAGTTCACGACCAAGCTCCTCCACTGTTGTGATCTCGTCCAGGTATCGGCATTCGATCGTTGCTTCCTGGCACAAAGCTCTCACGTTCCCATCATCCTCGACGAGGTCGCCCAATGACTTGGCGAACTGCTCTCGGTAAGCAGAACTTTAAATCGCCGGATCCTTCTTCAGCTCAAAGAGCATATCTCCTTGCTGAGTGCGCCTGGTTCTCACCACGTTCTCACCCAGTTCCTTCAACTCCGGATCCTTTCGGACTTTCTTTAGGATTGCTGCGTAGGGTAACCAATATAATTTGGACCCCCATATATTTTGGACCCCCTGTGTCCTATCATCACAACTTACACAGGTTTAATGATGAGATGACGGAAATTTTTAGAATCATTCGCTAAATAATATCGCTCTGCACGGACAGCAATCATTTCCTCACTGGAAATATCCTTATTTGCCTTGAAATTATTGTTTGCCAATCTCGTCATCCGTGCGAGTGTCGCATAATGTTTACAAAAAGAGACTGCGGTGCTGAGGAAACTTGCAGGAAAAGTTCCTCATAGAACACTCGTGAGAAAAATTTCCAAGAATTTCGTGATTGAAATCCTGAGGCATCCTGGGTGTTGTCGCCAATGAAATCTTGGAATGTATTAATAGAAAAATTTCTGATGGGAATCTTGGAAGAATACCTAAAGAATTCTACGAAGGAATTCCAGTAGAATTTCTGTGAGAATTCTTGAATGTATCCTTACATTTTTATTTGAATTTTTGAAGTATTCACGGAAGAAATTCCTTAATCATTGAATGGATTATTGAAGGAATTTTCACAACATTTCTAGCAAAAATGCTCGATGGGTCCTCTGGAAGAATTACTAAAAGTAATTTGTTCAAGAAACTTCTGAAAAATTCTTACAGGAGTGATTATTGAAATACATGTGAAAATCCTTGCATGAAACATAAAAATTCAGAAGGGTTTCTGGATAGAATTTCTTAAAAATATATTGTTAAAATTCCTAGAAAAATCATGCACGATGAAAAACTTGGAGAATTGCTTAATGAAATCAGTTTAGGAAATTTCAAGAGAATACTTGATAAAATCTTAAAGGAACTTTGGAGAAATCGTAATAGGATATATTAGATGGACTCCTAAAGAAATATTTAGAATAAAGACCGGTCCAGAAAGTATGGACGCAGTAAGAAAATACTGGCATTTCAAAACTGTTGATGACTAGTTTTTTTTTTTTTTTATCTTTATTTAAGAGGTCTTCAGCTTGAGACCTGGTTCGCCTCCTTCCTTGATGACTAGTTCTTTTTGAAAGCTACATCCTGTCGGTCAACCTATTTTCTTAACATTTGTAAAGCGGTTTTTGCGTTTCCAACAGTGTGTTTCAAAATACATGAACTTTCAGCGGAACATCATCGAAAAAATGTGCACAAACGATGTACAGAGTTTGAAAGGTCACTTAGGAAATGAACAAAATATGGTGAAAGTAAGTGAGAAAATCGTGCAAGCAGCAATCAGCAACCACGGTGGGGACAACACGTTTAAGCATAGGCAAAAATTGGGTAAAAAATGAAGATCTTGCTAACCCTCGTTTGAATAAACAAATAATGAAGGTGTATGACAACAAGAAAAAAACCTTCTAACTTACACAAAGCGGGAAATGACCAAAAAAGTTACCATTTCGAATTCCAATGTTCATCGTGGCAAAGAACGTTTGAATTTTCGATCCTATAGTAAGCAGAAACAGCCATAACAAATCCCGAAACAAGAGCCATCGATCAGGCCCACACAACTGAAGACTAGATGCGTCCATACTTTCTGGGCTGTCTTTATTGGGAGGACTTTCTAAAGGCGTATTTGAAGGAATTTCTTTAGAATTTCGAATAAAACCTTGATAGAATTCCTATTGCAATCCTTGGACAAACCCCAAAAGGTAGAATCGGATGAATCCTTGGAGGAATCATTAAATACATTAAACAAGCAAAACTTGGATAAATTATTGAAGAAACCTTCGCAAAAAAATCTTTGGAAAAATTCCCGAAGAAAATTTGGATGGATTGCTGAAGAAGTCTATGAAATCTTATTCTTGCATGATACATTCTTAATGAAATCCTGAAGAAAGTGGCAAAACAGCTCCTAAGATTGAAGGAATTCTTAGACAAACTTCTAAACATTATTTTTATTTTTTTTAAAGATACCAGGAATTTTCAGATTTAAACTATTTTTTGGGGAAATTGGAGGAATCATTAATACATCCTGATAAAATTCTTGACTTAGATGCTTGCTGGAATTTTTTTTCAAAAGGTTTATCAAAAGAATCGAATGAAAGAGTCCTCTTGAAAATCGCAATAGGATTTTTTAGAAGAGTTTCTAGCTGGTAAAAAGTCCCTTGAAGAAGCTCCTAGAATTCCAGAAGGATTTCCTGGAGGAATTCTAGGGTAAACCTCTTATTAAATCTATAGTGAAAATTCTTGAAGAATCTTAAGAGGAACGTCTGCAGGAATTATTAGAAAAACATCTTAGGAAATCTTTAATAGTACGCCGTTATGGATGATGAACGCTTGAAAATGCCAAGATTAATCCTTTGGGAAATCTCTGAAAAAGTTAACCGAGAAAATAATTTTGGAATTCTTGAAAAGTCTTTGGGGAAATTCTTGACTTCCATGGAAAAATCATTAAAGGAGTATTTGGGGGACCTCCTAATAGAAGCTATGGAGGAATGTTTGAAGAAGGAGGACTACTCTTCCTATGGCGGAATTCTTATGTAATTTCTTGGAAGAATATCTGGTTCGGATGGAATCATTGGACATTTTCGTATGATTTGTTTTGGGAATTATTTAATAATTATTTGACAAATCTTCTAGCTGAATACCTAGAGATATCATTGATAGAATCCTTGGTGAACTTTCTAAACACATATTTCGAGAAACACTTGATGAAGTCTTTGCAGGAATATTTTGAAGTATTCCGAAGTACTTTTGAAAACATTCTCGGAGCCAGCACTGTAAGAATTTCTGAAGGAGTGCTTAGAGAAATACTGAATGAAATCCTTTTAACACTGAAGATTCTTGGAAGCAAATTATTCTCAAAGAAAGATTTTGGTCAAACACTTTCTTCAGCAATTCCTTTTGAACACGAAACTGGATTTTACGCGTTGAAGATTTCCTTTGGCAGTTGTGCATGTAGTATATGTTTATGTTCAAATGAAAGAAATGCCACATATTTGAAAACTTTTTTATTTATACCAATAATCTAGTACACTCTGTGGCTTTTTATTCATACAGCACATTGTGTGCTGTGTCCTGTCTTGCATCGCATCTTATTAGTGTTGTCAAGGTTATGGCATTAGCGCAATTCCAAAGAATTGAATTCTATAGTCTATAGTTTTTGTATGCCCAAGCTTTCGGAAATTTACTCTAAGATACAACTATTGAGCTGAATCTCAACTGGAACGTAAAGCCAAAAAAAAACAGAACAACTCCTAATGATATATTTCCCCATGAGTAATTAAAATTGTTGTTGGCCTATATATATTACCATCCCATCCAAAACCGTAAAGTGAAACTCGATATGTGTACCATCTAGGATACATTTACGAACGAACACACATAAACATTTTCGCGAATGGAGCGCTCCCCTTTTATGGACCCGGATGCTCCAAATTCCGACTCCCCGTACGTGGTTCGCGTTCCTTTTGAATTTTCTATAGCTTTAGCTTTAGTACAACCGGAAAAGCCGGAAAAGTTACGATTCCTGTACACATTCCTCCGTGCACTATATCTGGGTGTAGTCTAGATACGAGAAGAGCACACATCGCATCGCGTATTGTTTGGCCTTTATTTTGCGGTTTCTCTGCACCCGGTGCAGATAACAATAACAATCGTTATGGTAGTTTCACTATTTCGTGAAAAGAATGGTCTGAAAATAGTGAGCATAGTTCCTGTTCCAGCAACGTGTTTCAAGTTTAATACAATCAACTTGCTAATTGAATTCATTTCTCCGCCTGTTAGATAACCCATCAAGTCACGTGGAACCATTCCCGGTTGATTTAAATCACATCGGAACAAGGTTAATTTTCATCCGCACCAGCAGGGTTGGAATCGACCGCAAGGTGCTTGACACTGTGGCTCATTGCATTCAATCGAGTGGAATAATCCAGAAAATGCAGCCGATTTGGAAGTATGTAGGTATTAAGCCATCACCACCGAAGAGGAGCAACGCCCGAACGAAACGCACACCTGACAGGGATGGTTTTTGCTTTATTCGAACATCGTTCGCAGGATCGTCCGTCGTATTCTCGAGCAGGATTAACTTTCTCCGAGTAAACGAGGGACGGCGGCGGCACTCGAGTGGAAAAACAAGCCAGTAATCCCTTTAATTGCTCTACTTACTCACCTGCTTTTCCTGATGAGTGGGGTACCTTCATGGTAAACCTACACCGTATAGCGGAAAAAGTTTGATCAGTTTATGGTAGGAATAAACATTGTTTGATAATTTTGCCGTAATGCATGGTTGCATTTTCCCATAACTCTAACATGTTGGGCACATTTGCAATATTTTGCGATACAATTTGCAATTGTTTTATTTTTCGGGTTCGTAGCCTCAATCTATCTTTGTTGTTGATGTCTCTGGCATAACATATGTTAGAACGTGGAAAAAACTTTTAGATCATTTTATGTCCAAGCACGTGTCTCAAAAGAGTCACGGCAGCTCAGGTTGTGGTTGAGCAGAAGTCCATGTGACTCTAGAAATTACCTAAAATCTTATTTGGTAGAAATAAGTTACAGTATGTCTTAGATTTTAATGAAACTTTTTTCACAGGCAGGGCTCATGGATATATGAACAATAAAAACTGAAAAAAATTCAGGGTTTCCCATTTAACCGGAAAATTTAAGTGGATTTTTTTTTTGTTTTTCCCAGACACTACTTTCTTTGAAAAATCATAATTCAAGAACGAAGCATCGTAGAAACAGAAGCATATTTTTTTCAGAAACCAAAAAAAAAAAAAAATATGAACTGGAAAAAGTTTTCCACGAAATTTTCCACAGTCAGTGTATGCAGAATATGCCAGCGCAAGCGAAAAACAGGCAACAAAGAAGGGACGGCAACAACGCTTTGTTTTTTCGTTTGCAAATAATGACAAAATCGCTCCTGAGTTTGTTCACAACAAAAACCGTAGGAATATTTGTCTCGTTCTATTCAAATCGTGATTTTCGCATTGTTTTACAACTGAATTCGACTCTGAGGTTTGCAAGAGTCTTAATTCGTCCAAATGTATATGAATTCGATGATGTGGGTCGAAAATTTCAGCGGAAAAGCCGGAATATCGGCACACGCACGGCAAGCGATGTTTGTTTTATTGTTCTCATCGCCTGACATGCGTTTGTTGCGGAGCGTCTTTGTTACCAACATGCACCGCTTAGGACAAAACGTTTGTTTTCGGCGTGATCCGTGTTGTGTAACCTGCCCACAGTAGAGAAAATTTGTAAAAAAGCTGGAAAAAATATGCCCGAAATCATGGAAAATTTTCAAAAACATATTTTTGAGAAAGTAATTTCATAAGTTTATATAAGCTTATATAAGATCAAATTTGATCGTTGAAATTTTTGGAATGAACTTTTTTTCGTTCCTGAGTTATGGCCAATTATGTGTAAAGTGACCATATAGTAGAGGCTTACATGGTCATTTTTCATAAAATTTGCCATAACTCAGGAAAGAAAATAAAAAGTGCATTCCAAAAATTTCAGCGATCAAAGCTTATGAAATCACCTTCTCAAAACAAAGAAAATTTGAATATTTTCCGCAAACTCGGGCATAGTTTTTCCGGCTTTTTTTATGAATTTTCTCAACGGTGGAAAATTTAGTGGAAAATTTTTTCCACTTCACATTTTTTTGGATTCTTGAGAAAATTTGCTTTCATTTCCCAAAAAAAACTTTTTTCTACGATGCTTCATTCTTGAGTTATGATTTTTCAAAGAAAATGCCTATATGGCACATTTAGACATTTTTCAACAAAATTGGCCATAACTCAAAAACGAAAAAAAAATTAGGGTAGAAGCTTCAGTTTTGGCCAGGCCGGAGTTTTGGCCATGGTGCGGTATTCAGGTTGTTACGATCAAAATCGGTATAAATTTATTTTCATTAGTGGATTCTAATGCAATATGATGATTAAAGCTGTGAAAACCATACATTTTGATTAAAAACTAGAAGAAAATAAAATTTCCTTAAAAAATCAGCTTCCATATGTCTATTTTGGCCATGATGCTTCTTATTTGGCCACTCCCATAAGAAATACACGTGGTTGGCCAAAATAGAAACCAAAATTGAGAATATGGCCAAAACTGCGGCAATGCTTCTATTTTGGCCAGTGCCACTTTTAATACAAAAATCAAGTATTGGCTTGATTTCTGCATTTTTCTTATAAAGTATAGGTATAAAATTTTCATTTGAAGCATTGGTTGTTTCTATAGGATTATTGGTTATTTTTATAACAACGATTTTTATTAGACTGGCCAAAACCGGTGCCCGCACCCTATTCATCAGTTCGCAAACCTTATATACAGTAGGATTAGTCAACGTTGTATGGGAACATTTAAATTTAATCGAATCAACCCCGAACAAAAGTTTTTCAATCCCCTTTTGCGTCTAATATTTTGATGCAACTGGTTGCACCCTCGCGCTCTGTAATGTGGTTGAAGTTTGTATGGGATATTTTACAAGCTTGCATTTTTTTTGTAAAATTTTACATGAAATATAATAATAAAATATCGCCTGAAGTGTACTGAAAAATCATTGTCAAAGATCGCAAAGTGATCTGTGAGTAAAATGTTATATCTTAGCTTGTAAGTATCGTCTTGATATTGATCGGCCTCCAGTGTTAGTGAAGGTGCTCGAACAGTCAACTGAGATGTCTGATATTTTTAGTTCTATTTACACGTTGAACATAACGTCGGACTATGTGCCATCAATCAATCAATCAAACATATTTATTTTCATAATTAAAGTTATATAATACAATAAATTCCTAATTCTAGTATAATGAGCTGGGTAAACCTGTCATCATTACAGTAAATCTGTTTTCGCACTTTGCGTTACAATGATTTAGGAAAAATAAAGTGGATTAAAATAGAGGAAAACAATCATTTAGATGAAAAAAAAACCTCACCATTGAACAGATCGAGAACTTAAAAACTAGACCTTAATACTAATTACACAAAGCACGTAACATATCAAATGAAGAACTTGCACATCTCTGATAATAATTCGTTTTCATTCGATTTACATACTGATCTAATGTTTCAATGTGACTCATTTCATGTAATTCTTCAGTACAAAACCATGGGGGTAAGTTGTGGATCATTTTTAAACATTTGTTTTGGAAAATCTGAAGCTTTTTTCTATGACATAGAGCACACTCTGACCAGACAATTGAAGCGTATGTAAGAGTTGATCTAAATACTGTTTTATAAAGCAGAATTATGTTTCTAGTGTTCAATTTTGATCTTCTATTAATAAAAGGATACAAAATTCTGACTAGTTTCTCACATTTCTCAAGTATGTATTGAGTATGTTTTTGAAAAGTAAGTTTTTTATCTAGTATCAAACCCAGATATTTTGCTTCATCCTTCCATGGTATATCAACACCATTGAAGTTTAGATTTCTATTTGGGAGTTTCCTAGGGCTTCTGAATCTCGTAAAAAAACTGCTTGTGCTTTCAATAAGTTTTAGGTTAATTCAATGATGGCTTTGATAAAAGGCTTGCTTTTCTTATAAAGTATCAGGATTCAGAACACTTTGGCTTACATCGACGGAAAGATCGTGGGAGCATATTCGACGAGAAAGGCACTATCACCACTAGGGGCATTAATTTGGGTTTTTTCTATGCAAATGATGATTTTTATTCTGCGGCCCGCGGATCAGACGCAAAATCTCAATTTGGCCCGCGATATGCTTCAACCTGAGCACCACTGGGTTAAGTGGTGAGTTCAATGGCTGTTTAAGGTCTTCAAAAACTCACCTGAATCTACAAGCGTCACTAATAATATCTTGTTGCATAACAAATCAAGCCTAGCTTTACCAAACACCGTATCTAACATTATCCACAAACGGAGTAAATCGAAGGGGAAGTTCTCTGTTCCCATAGCAACTCATACATTGAGCATTTCAGAATCAAGAAAAATCCGGCAATTTTTTCACAAATCATCTCTAAAGATGATTTATACAAGTAGTCCTTAACGAAATTCAGCGCCTCGTGTGAAAATCTCTATTCTGTTTACATATGTGGAATGCTCAGAAATGATCTGAAATCCTATAAAACTTTACTTAAACACCAAAAAATCTTTCAAAACACTTTTAAATACCCCTCTGAAACTCACATAATTTTCTCTTAAACAATTCTGAAACTGTTCTGTAGTACCCTTAAGTACCCCGAAGCCCACTGAAGCGCCTTAAAACGCATTGAAATCTCTCTTAATACCCACCTGCAGTTCTTCTGAAAGCCCTTGAAACACCTAGAAACCGTATCTCCCTAAAGTGTCACTGAAGCGCAACTCCTGCGGCCCCCTGCAACTTCCGTATTTCGCCTTTATGTATCAGAAATCGGAACCCCCCGAAACCCTTAAAATGTTAGAAACCTTCTTGCTAGCCTCTGAAACTGCCCTGAAAGGCCTTGGAGGCTCCCGAACTTCCTCAGGAATCTACTAAAATCTCCAAATGCTCTCTAAAAAGCCTTAATATCCCTCTGAAACCTCCCTTAATTTGCCCTGAAAAGATAGTGAAAGCCCTTTTTATTCGACCTAAATCTTTCTGAAATCAAGCATAACATCACCTACATCATACTAACTCTAGTCACGCATTGGGGTCGCTGTGACCCAGACCCAGGTACTCTGAACGTGCATTACGGCAACGTGATGAGCGTCAGATGATGCACGAAGAAGGTTAAAATCTCCTAGCCTCTTAACCTCCTTAAGCTCCCCTTTGACTTTGAATGCCCGATTTCGCCCAATTCGCTCACTTTATTTTTAGCTGCGGGCTGGATGGGCTGATTTTCGGAATCGATCACCTTTTGTTACCCATTCTCGTATATGGACAATATGTACATCCCATCGCAATTTTTCGTCGATATGTACGCTCAGGTATTTGAAACTATGGGCACTATCTCGATTGTTTCTTAATTTACAGACAGAACGAGATACGGTGAAGCTTAAATTTCTTTGGCCCGAAAACCATAATTTTCTCAAGGTTCAGCGATAGCAGGTTATTCTCAAGATACGTCATAAATAACTGCAGATCTTGGTGTTTTTCGGCTTTCAGTCACAGAAAAAGCGTTGATTGTTTCAAATCATTGCCTACGTTTCGATCCTGTGGTTGGGATCTTCATCAGGGCCTGTTTATCCCTCGAGCAGTCGCGTCTTCGACTACCTGCAGCGACGCCACGCTCACGTTGTATACCAAAAGCGTGCATTTTCCATGGAGCGTGTACTCAGTACACGGCGCGACCGCTCCCGGGTTATTATGTAAAAGGGGGGGGGGGGTGCTCTTAATTTTTATCCTTTTATGATTTGAAGACTAACCGAAATCGACAAAATACAAGAAATCTAACCACCCGACAAACATCCGGTAAACAAGAACAGAAGTGTTCCCAAAGTGCCAAGTGTTGCGACTCTAACGGTTAAGCGTACCACCCACCCACCATCTCAACCAGGGTGCTGGTTGGTCCAAGTATGATAAACTTGGGCATTCAAAGAGCATCTGCTCCGTGGTCTCGTCGCAGTCTGCACACTCAGGATATGCGGGGAAGCCTGCGTGTCCGAATCTGTGCAAATAGCACCTAAAGCACCATGACCTGACAGAAATTGTGTCACGTGAAGTGAAAGTTCACCTTGCCATGGGGCCGCTCGGTATGAGCCTGTGTGTCCATCTACCCTTGCTGGAGGAATCTCATTCCCTCTGCCACTTCAACATAGACGATGTTCTGGCGATCTCACGCCTCTTATGCCGCGTCGCTCGAAGCACTCGTTTTGGTTACAGCCCTAATGGCGTCTACCGTCGATCGACCTATCCGGAAGCTGAACTGGTTATCCAAAAGACCAGAGTCATCGGGTTTCTCGTTGTAGACCATCAGTCTCGACAGAATGATTTGTTTCAACAGTTTCCCGCTGGTGCGGTGTCCAGAAGGAGATAGGTCTGCGTATGCCGACGAGTCGCCAGGTGGCTTACCGTGTTTGGGCAGTAGAATCATTCTTTGCCATCTCCACCTATCCGGAATTTTGCAGGTATATTTGCATAGCCATTCTGAACATGTCAGTGCTAGCCTCGAAGGCCGTCTTGATGGCTACTGTCGGGATACCGTCCAGACCCGTTCGTTCGTTATCGGGGCTCATGGTCTTGTATCGTGGCGCGGGAACAGAGTTTCCATGATCTTCTGCAACATCTCGGGGGAGCATTCTGGGGGTGCTGACGCGCCCTTCGTTTTGGTCATGACTACTCTGCGCCTTAAGCTCTTTGTTCAGTGCCAGTTTAGCCGCCCTGCTGTAGGCCTCTAGCTCTTCTTTAGCTCTAGCTTCTAGCTCTTAGGCATGTTGCGCGGAGTTCTTCGATTTCTGTACACCATCAGTATACCGGTTTGCGTCCATTTCTGGGTAGGGTTCGCCTTGGCATTGCGGCTTCAGATGCACGGCTTAGGGTTCCAACTAGATCATTGCTGGATAGATCGTCGGTGTTACTCTCCATAAGCAATCGCTCCACAAATGCCGACTTATCGAAGCGCGAGGTCAGCCAGGACACTGTAATGTACGAGAAAGGCAGAAAACATGAAACGTATCAATGTTACCCCACTGTTACGGTACCTCATAGTTTTTACTCATATATATGTACAAGGCTTGGCTGGATTGAAAAGTGTTCGATTACAAGGATGTTCGATAGATTTCAGGTACATGCCTAGAATCGAAGTAAGTTTGCTACTGTGTTCAGGATGGGTGCCTCCGTCTATGTATCCATATGTCTTGATTCCAGGCTGCCATCGCCGCCGTCGCCATTTGGGATGTGAACCGTAAAGCTTAACCGGAGCTCAATTGAGTTAGGAAGTGATTCGCATCACCGGGGTAGCACGACGCACGGGAGGGATGGGATTTGATGGGGTTTACGACTGGATATCAAAGTTCTTTGAATAAAGGAAAAAACTTTACGAGCAAACAGATACGATCAGCAGATGGGCAGTTAAAATTGGACGAATGGGCTGGCTCGGGTCAGTGTTGGCTGGGAAAGTTTTCCAATTTTCGTTATTGAAGGGTTGACGGGTGTCGGTTGAGTTTAAAGGTAGCCAGTTGGCTGAATAGGAGGAATGTAAAATGTCTTCACTTTTTGTCCATTTGAATGGATGGGGCCATTTCATGGATCGAGTCCATGAACCAAGTTGATACGTGGTGAAAAAAAGAAGATTAGGGTTCAATTGGATGTAATAGGATTAAAGTGAAATGGTAGGATTATTAATATTTAATGCCTATATGCGGAGCAAACAATTGTAACAAGATCCGTATACTTCATACCTTGGAACAATGCTAAGGAAGAACTTTATCTAACACGCACAGATTAGTTTCCATTCCATGTTCGCAAAATGGGAAAAGTTTCTTTATGTTTCCATATAACATACGCGATTCAAATTTTTCGCACACCAATTTCACCCTTATATATTCCAGCCGCAAGCAGCCACCAAAACACAGAAAACATGGGCAAAAAACTTTACGAACTTTCCCACGCAGAACAGTAGTAACAGCCCGTTCCAGATTACGTAACTTTGCGCTTTGTAAATCGAATAAAAACTATGCGGAAACTTTTGCGCCCCGTTCTTAAAACAATTTAATTTCCGCTTCGTTCAATCTGTACTTCAGCACGAACCGCCGACGCCGCTGCCACCATATGCTGACAAGGCCGATTTTTGCACCAGCAGAACAAACTGAGTGAAAAGGGCTGCTGCTTTGCTGGCCGGAATTGCAATGGGGGGAAAAAGCACTCTGCGCCAGAAAGTTGGCAAAGGCATCAGGATCATGCAAAACTCTCGGAAAGATGCTGCCACGACTGCTACTGCCGGCTTGGCAACTTTTTTTTTCTATTGGCGTGTCTCCCTTACTTATTAAGCTCCGGCTGCTGGCTGGTGCGGTGATGCTGGTTCCTGGCAAAGCTACTTCAACCAGACGGAGAGTGGCTTGGCCTAGTAGTTTTTCCTAGGCTGTCTAGAGCATGGCTAGAGGAGAAAAGTTTAATCGAAAATGTTTAACCTAGGAAGAAAGAACAAAGACCAAAGTTTGACCTTCCGGTAGCTCGCTTGTCCATTGAAGAAACAAGTTCATACATTTTGGCATTTGTGGTTGTTCAGAGGCATATGGGATGCCATCTGCAAGTTTGTGACTATTTCTGTCTTTTGCAGTAAACTAGTACAAAAATGTTGAAATTCAGATTGTGTTCATAAGTCAGTGCGCACATGTTGAGCTTTTTTTTAGTTAAATTACTTGAAATCTCTCAAACTTGTAAACGATTTTAATATTTTTACATTCGTCATTCAGTAGTTCAATAAAGTGCTGATTCTACCCATCAATCACTTCAAGTTCTTCCATCGGACTAGTCGGCTTGCGATATGAAGTTTCAGGTAGATTTTCTGACCTGATTGTGCTCCGCTTAGAGGCTGTTCATAAACCACGTAGACAAAAATTTGGCCATCACAGAACCCCCTCCTGTAGACATTTGTCCATACAACAATTTTGAAATTTGTATGGAGCGTAGACTTTGGTCAGACACCCCCCTCCTCCCCAAAAGTCTACGTGGTTTATGAACGGCCCCTAAGGAATTGCCTTCGTTGAACCTTCATTATTCATTTGTGAGGGTGTTCTCTTCATGGATACGAGTCCTTTTGCGCCATTTTGAAGATGTAGATCGATGTTTGGTTAAATTTTTGTTGGATATTGAGTTACCTGCTCTTTGGATTTTCGTTATTTTACTCCGAAAATGCCTTAGAACCAGGAACATGAAGACTGCTGTGTGAACCAGCCGATACTGACGCACAACTTGATGGTGGCTCTTTGGAGGAACATGTGTTCATGAATTTCTCTCTTGATTGTAGCGATATTGAAATATTGCCTAACGCCAAACATTTTTACATTCGCCATTCAGTTGGTGAATAAAGTGCTGATTCTACCTTTCAACCACTTCAAGTTCTTCGATCGAAAGGACTAGTAGGCTTGCGATTTGAAGTTTCTGGTGGATTTTCTCTCCTGATTGTGTTCCGCTTAGGAACTGCTTTCGTTGTACCTTGCTCATTTGAGAGGGTGCTCTCTTCATACGCTGGATACGAGTCCTTCTGCGCCACTTTGAAGAGGTACATTGATGCTTGATGCAATTTTTGTTGGACAATGGGTCACCTGTTCTTTTGATTCCCGGTGCTCTACTCCGAAAGTGCCTTAGAATCAGGAACATGAAGATTACTATGTGTACCAACCGATAGCGACGCACAACTTGATGGTGGCTCTTTGGAGGAACATGTGTTCCTGAACTTCTCTCTTGTTTGTACCGATATTGAAAGATTCCTTAGGGCCAAACCTGGCGCCTAAACTGGACTTGCACATTGAGGAATATCATCAGTTTTTAAAGCAACCAAAAATTCGAAGCTGGACATCAGTAGTCGTAAAACTTCCCTTTAAGTTGGCAGTTGGTTCCCTGAAATTAGATATGCATCATATTTCAGTTATTGTCTAAAAGTGAGCATGTCCGGTGTTATATGTACACCAGGCCATTTGAAAAACACGGCATTCTCCAAGGTATTCAGTACTGCTGGAGAGTATGAGATCAAGTTGCGCTGCTCGAATCCGGCATGGGCATGATCATGTCGAATGAACTTGCTCAACTGCCCCATCCTCCGTTTTTGTAATTACTTGTATGTCGTCTGCGTAGTGGTTCTTGATTATTGCTGCTGTTGGTTATGAATGCTCTCCCGGATGTTTTCTGGTTTTTAACGTATTGGGCGCAGATTGGTGAACATCACGCATCAAACGACATCATCTTCACCTGCACAACAAAGGTAATTGGAGCTGCATCTGTAGAGGTTTCTTTGAACAGAATTCTTTGGGAGTTTTGACTCTTTTTTAACACGTACGTACACCTTGTGGAACGTTTCCCTTTGTTCCCAGCAACAGCATCAAATGAAGCGACATGTCATTGATTTTGACTGCAGTGCAGAGTCAAATGGACTCCCAGAGCTCATAAGAACCACAATTAAATCCAATTAAAATGCCTATGGTTTTATCGCGACTTTTAGAATCACTTCAAGACTAATGGGTCTTCAAAATATTTCTTGGGCTATTTGGGTTGAAGGAAATGATTAGTTGTTACCAGACCCGAAGCTGCGCTTCCATCAACTCTTGATCCGTTACAAACGGATGTACCCTTTATCGAGGTATTTACTCAGCTTTGTATGGAGTACTGTGGTCAGCTTAGGATCTTTTCCATCCAATCTCTAAAGTCTACACAAAGCAATCACTGTGAAGCCATGGGTTTACTATTCGACGAGTAAGTTGTTTTCGCAGATTAAGCTACAAACTCAAGTAATATTTTTTTTAGTAAAATGCACTAGATGAAGTTCTTAGAGCCATCATAAAACCAAAATAAAAGCTATTAGATTTTATGACGGTTCTGAATAAGACTAATAATTAGTCATCAAAATGTTTCCGTTAAGAAATTAAGTGACAGTCTCATAGATAATTCTTAGCTGATGCAAAAATTACGATTTTCCGTTTAATACTGATCCATCAGCTCAACAGTGCGGTGTAGTGGTAGCGACGGGCTCGCACAGCCCTTCTTCCTTGTAGTTGCCAAGTTTGCGTTATCGTTTCCAATGAGGATACGGAGTTGGACATTCTGGTAGGACTCTATTGCTGCAGCTCGCACTGCTCTGCTAACTCCTTCACGTTGACCAAATAATGAAACAAACTGAGATTGCCAATTGAGATTTTCTGTTGTTTACCTTGAGAAAACGGTTTTCCACTTAGCTTCAGCTCTGTTGTCAAGGCGGCGCCCAACAAAGTGTATAAATCCCGTCGTCTTAGACATAGGTTCTTACAGCTTTGTAGCGTTTTTTTTAGTAATTTGAAAAATATTTTTAGAAATTCCTCCATGGATTACAGTACAATTCTCCAAGTATGTCTTCAGAAATTTCTCTACCTTTTCAATCAGGAAGTCTTTTGAGAATTTTTCCAGGAAATTCTTTAGGAAATCATAGTTTTCAAATTTAGAATTTCTCCAAAAAATTGAAGGGATCATCCCAGACGTTAATTTTAGAACTCCTTTATGAAACCTTTCCTTAGATTATTTCCGAAATTGCTCTATGGATTCCTTTCAATTTTTAGAGAATCCTCCATGATTTTTTTCAGGAAGTGTTCCACAAGTGTTTCTTTGTGAAAGTTCCTTTTCTCTTCCAAAAATTTCCCTGGGGATTTCTTCAGGGTTTTCTTCAGAAACTTTTTCGAATATTCTCTTAATAAGTCTTCCTGAAAATCCTTAAAAGATTTCTTCATAAATCCACAAAGGGTTTTCTTGAAAATGTCCACTAGTGGTTTGTTCAGGAATCACCTAATGGATTTCATTAATTATTTTCACAGGAATGTATCCAGAAATTTCTTTTCTGGGAGTCATATATAATATCCTGCAGTAAGTCCTGCTTTATTATTTTCAGTGATTCAGGCAGGGATTCCTTTACTAGAGATTCCTGCAGGAGTTAGAGAGGCCATCAGGATTTCCACCAGATATCTCTTCATGTGATCCCGGAAATTTCACCACAGATCCTATAAGGAATTATTTCAGAAATATTTCCTAGGCATTTCTATAGATTTTTTTTAGTAATGTTTGCAGATTTTTTTTCTAGGGATCTTTTCAGAAGCTTATCTAGACGAATCTCCAGTAATTCGTTCTGAAATATGTCCACAATTATTCCAGAAAATCCTCCAAGAACTATATCAGAGGGATTCTTAAGAATTAAAAAAAAAATCTGCAATAAACTTTTTAACAATGATACATATTGCCCATTTTACCGGCATTTTACCAGATTTGCTGGTATGTCTGAAACATACTGGAAAAACTTGCAATTAGAAGGCACGAAATGTTGCTAATTTGCAAATTGAGAGATGAAATTTGTGAAAAAAATCGCGTTCTGGTCGGATACGAACCCACGACTCCAGAACGCGATTTTTTTTCACAAATTTCATTTCTCAATTTGCCAATTAGCAACATTTCGTGCCTTCGAATTACAAGTTTTTCCAAAAAACTTTTTTAAGAATTCCACAAAGCGTTTCTTGAAGAGTTTCCCCAAATTTTTCTTCAGGAAGTTTTTCAGAAATTCTTCCTGTGATTCCTTCAAGAATTTCCTGGAATTTGTTCAGTTATCCCTCTAGAGATTTAGGGTATGTATGCCGTCAGTAATCTCACGCTCCCATCCTATCCGAAATCAAGCGATTCAGAAATTACCCTGATACATACTCTACATGTGCACGAAAACCGATTTTGAAAATATTGCTTCGTTATTTAAAAAATCAAAAACCAAAAAATGAGGAAATACTTCCAGTTTCGTCTTAATATATTCCTTCATAGATTTTTTAGCAGTTTTTTTTTCAGAAATTATGCAAACAAAATACTGGAATAATTCTTGAACAAACACTTTAAGGCATTTTCAAGGAAACCCTTACAGTATTGTCTGGAGGAATCTTAAAAAAACTCCCGGTGTAACCTTTCCAGATTCCTTGAAGAAATTCTTGGAAATTTTCAGGAGGGATTCCAGGACAAAAAATTCTAAAGCAAATTCTGATATTATCTTATGAGAAATCTCCGAATGAATGGGAGAATACATGAAGAAATTCCTCAATTCCTTGAGAACAAAAACCACGAGAAGTTTTTGAAGGAACTCTGGAAGTATGTCCAAAGATCAATAGTTCTCCAGGCATCCCTGGATAGTTCCGTAGAGGAATTTCTGATGGAATCTCCTACAAAAATATCTGCAGAAATCCCTGCAGAAATTACAGACAAAGATACTGGTGAAATTCTTGAAGAAATCCCTCAATTATTTTCTGAAGGAATCCCTGGCAGATCTGCTAGTGCTGCATCTGGAGGAATTCTTTTAAGTTTTTCTTGTATAACTTCTGAAGGAATTACTACACAAAATCTCTTAAGTACTGGAGAAATTTCTGAAGGAAAGCCTGCAGAAAGAAAAAAATCCGGAAGAATTTTTTTTAGAGAATAATGGAAGAAATAACTGAAAAAAAAATGTATTTTTGATGGAATCTTTGTAAGAATACCTGGAGGAATTAGAGAATTTCTTGCAGATCTTCAAAAAAGAAATTTTTGTAAAGATCATAAAAAATGTCAACGGAAAGATTAAGGAGTAGTTTTTGCAGGAGTAAATATTTGGAGAAATTCCTGAAGCATTACCAGAAAAACTTGAAGAATACCTGGAGGAAATTCTAGGAAAATCCCAAAAGGAACTCTTGAAAAAACCTTGTGGAATTTTTTCGAGAAATTTTTAATTAATTGCCGGAGAGAATCCCTGAAAAGTTATATAGTTACATGAAGAAATCTCTACAAAAAAATCCGAAAACGATTTCCATAGGAGTGGCAAAGTTTCTGATTTTCTAAAGAAAAGCCATTGAGAAACATCGGAAAGTATCTCTGAAAAAATATTCGAAACCCTGTGACAAAAATCTCCTGGAATGGTATATTTTGAAGAAATCTAAGGAGGATTTCCTGGAGAAAACCCTGAAGTGATTGTTTAAGGGCTGTTTGCAGTTCAGAAGGAATTTCTCAGCCTATCTTGATGCATGAGAAATTCCTTGCCTAAATCGCTCAAGAAACCGTTTTTTCTTCGATCGCAGTACGCAGTTGCGAAAAAAGGACAGTTCAAATGGCAGTCACCGTAGAAAGTTTCTAACAGGAATCGCTCAAGAAGTTTCATGAGCTATTCCTTCCGAATACGAAACTGGGCTTTAGAAAGAAATTCTTCAGAAATTTCTAGAAGAGTTTCTGGAGAAATCCGAAAGAAATACTCCGGGAGGAAGTCTGATGGTAATCCTAGAGAAATACTTTCAGAAATGTTTGAAGAAAAATTTGAAAGAATATGTATTCTTTCAAATTTTTCTTCTGAAGGGTCGCACTTCTGAAGGGTCTCCAGTTAGCCTAGTGGTTAAGGCTATGGATCGCCAATCCGGAGACGGCGGGTTCGATTCCCGTTCTGGTCGGATAAATTTTCTCGACACCCTGGGCAAATAGTCAGGCTTATTCTGCGCGGCGTGTGAGGTGAGACGAGTCGAATGAGGTGACAAAAGTCGACTCGCCCCATTTGATTTACATTAGTCGTCTCACGTCACGTGAGACGAAACCGTCCGTCTCACCTCACACGCCGCGCAGAATAAGCCTGAGTATCATTGTACTTGCCTCACAATATACAAATTCATGCAATGGCAGGCAAAGAAAGCCCTTCAATTATTAACTGTGGAAGTGCTCAAAGAACACTAAGTTGAAACAAAGCAGGCCAAGTCCCAGTGCGGACATAGAGCCATATAGAAAAAGAAGATCTTCTGTAGCAATCCTTGAAGGATTTTTCTAAAGAACCACTGAAGGATTCCCTGGAAGATTTTTTTTAAGAAACCCGTGGACTAGTTTTAAGGAATTAAAGGAAGGATTCCTGAAAGAATCTCTTGAGAAATTTCAAATAAATACATGGACAGGAATGCAATCTAAAGGGGTAACAGGGCGCTGATATCTATCTGTGAGAATTTCTTTCTATAAAAATCAGGAAAAAATAGGTGAATCTTAATTTCCTTGAAGGCACACCAGTATTGTTCGTAACGTCGGTGGAAGTTCTTACTGATTATATGCATTGGTAAATTCAGTAATTCTCAATAGTGCAACAGGGCCTCAGGGTGTCTGAAAAGATTTCTGGGTGTTTCCAGGAACGTTTCAATGCAATGGCATTCCTGGCCTCATGAGTTTCAGGGGTGTTTCACTATGATCCAGAACGACTGTAAGAGTGTGGGGGTTTCACGAGCGTTTTAGGGTTGTCCGTGCGTTCCAGTGGATTTAAGCGACGTCCAAGAGGGTTTCAGGGGCGTTCCAGGGGCTTCAGGGACGTTCCAGGGAGTTTAAGAGGCATTTCAGAAGGCTTCAGGGTCGTCCCAGGAGGTTTTACTAGGAAATTTTGAGGGGCCTCAGGGGCCAAGGGGTTCTGCGTTCCAGGGGGGTTTGGAGTCGTTCGACGGGGTTCCCAGGGCATTCCATAGGGTTTCAGAAGCGTTCCAGGGGTGTTCCAAGGGTTTTATAGGTGTTCCAGGAGAACGTTCTCTGGTTTTGGGGCTTTCCAGAGAGTTTGGGGGCGATCCAGGATTTTTTAGATTCTCATGGGTTTCAGGGGCGTTCCAGACGTTTCCAGGGTGTTTGAAGCGGTTTCAGGAGCGTCCAAGGATGTTTCACGGGTTTTTAGGGAGTATCCAGGGACCTTCAGGGGTATTCCAGGAGATTTGTGTGAGCTTCAGAGGTGTCCCAGGGGTTTTCAGGGTGCATCTCGGTTCTCAAGGGTGTTCCAAGAAGATTCCAAGAAGACGTCTCAGGGAGTTTCAGGGGCATTCCAGATAGTTTCGGGGTTGTTTCAAGGGGCATCAGAGGCGTTGTAATCAATGGTGTGCTATGGGTTATCGAGGGTCTCAATGGCGTTCCAAAGAGTGGAGAGCATTTATCGCGGAGCGGAGCTGGTGTGATGGTTAGAACACTTGACTATCACGCCGAGGACCTGGGATCGAATCCCACTCCCGACAAACTCGCAAAATATGAGTTCTTCCGTCGGAAGGGAAGTAAAGCGTGGGTCCCGAGATGAACTAGCCTAGGACTAAAAATCTCGTTAATACAGATAAAAAAGGAGAGCATTTTTTATATTGATCATCTCAAGAGCACTTCCATAATATATAATTGTTGTAGTGTTGCAAAGCAAAGTGGTTTTCAATCTGGTTTGACAGGTCATTGCTACAAATCAATAGCAATTATTAAGGGTACATATTACCTGAAACGCAAAATCTAGGAAACATGTGCACTTCTTCCTAGCATCATTGGTTCTTCTAAAATTCACGTGGCCCTTAATCCTAGATTAGGAACTACTTAGCCTTAAAATACTAATAAATACTCCATGAACGCAGAAACATAAAACATTTTTTTCGTCCTTGGTTCTTCGATTCACGTTGACTGTGACCATAAGCTTCGAAGCACTGAATTTGGTAAAACTGCTAAATTATTGATTGTGATTTATATGACTACTATCTAAATAACTCAAAACCCATCACGGTTTCAAAACTTTGTAAGTTTGTACTAACTGAGTCCAGTTTACTCACTGCATCTCAAATTACCCTTCCCCCGCTTGAACGAACATGAATTTGGAAGTGTTCACATACGTGTTATGTGATTTTCCAACTTAACTATTTATACTTCCGTCATATGCGAAAACATTACAGAATTACATTGTGCAATGTCCCATTACAGGAAAACCGGCCTCCTAACCGCTTTTCTTTTCTCCTTCCCCCCAACAGATGCTACTTTCTCTCCAACAACGGAACAAACACCCGTTAACAAGCCGCCGTTCCGAAAGGCGCCTATCTACATCATAGGCGACAACAAGGAGGACAACGACAACTAAGGCGACTAACGGCTGTCGCCGCCGCCTTCAACAACGAGGCCAGCACCCGTGCGCAGCATTTCCGTTCCGGAAGCGGCGTCAAGTAGCTACCACCCACCACGCAACGCACCGGTTTGTGCGGTGTGGTAGTGCGCTCGTGGTGTAGCATCATCTGGTAATTTCTGGCACCATACTAACGCTGTGCTGTGCTGCTGTGTCGCCATCGTGCACTCGTTTCCGGATTACATCATGTTCCCGACCGGCGGCGGTGGTGCAGCAGAAGCAGGACATCGCAAATCGCTCCAACTGAGGTCCCCGGTTTTCGGAACGTCGTCGGTGACGGTGCAGATTCGGAATTAATCCGACGGTGTGGTGCGTGTGCGCGTGTGTGTGTGTGGATCCAAGCCAGTGATTTTTTCCTACTCGTTTCGGAAAAGGGATTTTGAAGGTGCTATCAAAAGCTCAACCGTAGTAGTTAGGGACAACGTTGTTCGCATTTAGTATATCAGAAACGAGTGGAAGGAGAAAAGTGCTCCAGCAGACCACGACGGGAAGCGCAGCTCGAACGTGAAGCCGTGCGGAATCCGGGACCGGTTATATAATGAGAGGTAAGTGTTTTATTTTTGTTCTGGTGCAGGAAATTGTTAAAATGAGTAAGCTTTCAATGTTAGTCATGAATTGAGTACACCGCGTTTGAAATATGAGCTTTTATGAAATCTAACACATAGTAAGCTTACATCCCGAATAAAGTGCCACAATTTAGGACGCTAAAATGTTTAATACGAAAAGTGCTCCAACATTTAAGCGTCTGTCAACATTCAGGCGGTTCAACGGCAACTTTTCTCTTTTTAGGTTCACTAGAAGATTACCTTTTGTTCTGCAAACAGGGATGCCAAATGTTTTTGTTTAATCTGTATCCTTTTTTTTTTTTTCAAAAAATCTGTATCCAATATAAAAAAAACCCTAATTAATCCACCTAGTGGTGATGGTACCTTTCTCGTGCTTTAAAATATCCTTTCAACAAAAATCGAGCGACATGTTGATGACATTGACATAAATACAACATGAAAACTGCTTGCTAAATCTACTCAATATAGATACATTTTATATAAGCATAAAATCCAAAATTCAGAAAATATAAGACAACGATCCAAAGCTCAAACCAAACAAGTGTCATGAAGCCGCAAAATGTTGAAACGTCATTTTAGATTTTCCGTTATTCGAAAAAGCTCTGCCCTCACTAGGGATCGGGAATTGCTCAAAATACGATAATGTGCGCAGCCCAAATTTAGTGTGACATTGTCATTTATTGCTCATTATTGAAGAGCCTAACTGTCCCTACTCATCTCTCTAATTCTAGATCAATTTTTTACTTAATCTAATGAGTATCGCTCACCGACCGTGGGATTGAGCTTCGACCACGGATCCACATGCCTGGCTGCTCGCCTTAGTGTTGCGTTAGACCACCGTTCCCATGGTGCCTTGTAAACGCAAATTCGTTGGCCAATCGACCTCAGCCTCGCCGACAACTGATCCGTCTGCCTGCCGTGCTGCGGATCCCCACGAGGCTCTTCTGGTGCTCACTCTTGCCGGTTGGTTCCACCAGCACGTAAGCCGAAACTCGATGCTCGATCGACGTCCACGGGTCAATTCTCGTGCCCGACTGTCGGTTGCTCCGCCGCAAATTGTGGGATGTGCAACAAAGACTCCGGATATCTACCCCATGAGGGCCCATATAGCCGAGGCGGTAAACGCACGGGTATTCAGCATGACCATGCTGAGGGTGACGGGTTCGATTCCCGGTCGGTCCAGGATCTTTTCGTAAAGGAAATTTCCTTGACTTCCTTGGGCATAGAGTATCTTCATGCCTGCCACACGATATACACATGCAAAATGGTCATTGGCAGAGGAAGCTCTCAGTTAATAACTGTGGAAGTGCTCATAGAACACTAAGCTGAGAAGCAGGCTTTGTCCCAGTGAGGACGTTACGCCAAGGAGAGGAGAGGAGGATATCTACCCCAACTAAACTAACCGCCATCTTGAACATTGAGATACCATCTTGGATGTTCTGGTTTTCATTTTTGGACTCTGCACCTAAAATTACATAAAATAGTCGCCGTATTGAATTTTGGCATGTCGTTTATGATTTTCTGGTTACCAGTTTTGGACGAAGACCGGCATTCTTCCCCATTCAAACTGTAGTCATATTGCAGACCTTGTGAAACAGCGCACAGCTTGGGTTTTCTGATTACAAATTTTGAATTCTGGACATATTTTCATACAAAATATGCCCATAATGCAAGAATTAAAAATCCTATAAAATAGGCACTAACTTGAACACTGGGCCATTATCTTGGACTTTAGACCGCTATCTTAGATACTCTAGTGGACTTCGAACATATTTCCCATACCAAATACACTTATTTTACATAGTTTTAGAGCTCAAAATTCCTTAAAACAGCCACCATCTTCTGTTGACGCGATCAAATTCTTATTTTTCCATTCAACGTTGACCCATCCTGCTATAAATTTACACCTTAGGAATCTGAAATGGTACGATTTGAGGAGATCGCTTTAGTTTTGTCTATATTTTGTTCTCATATATGAGAACTTAGACCTATTCGTCACTGTTGTTCATACCTAATGTTTATCAGGCCATTAAACAAAGCCACGATTTAATTTTTCACAAGAACGTTGGTTCTGCTACACAACAGCTAGTCGCTAATGTGATCTAAGGCAATTTTCTTGCTAACCGTTCATTAGAATGCATCATGCAATAATAAACTAATATTAACATTCATAATCGGAATTAGCTGAAAATCTATGCGTAAAGCTAGAATTAGGCACATGTCATCGTGTCAGATGACATTGATTTGACCCTTTCTTATGTTTATTGATCTTCGTTCTACTGCTCGTGTTGTGTGTAGGTAAGAGGTAACGATATCGCACGAATGTAACAAAGCCGACTGACACCCGACTGCGGCAACGAAATGAAGGTAGTAAAAAGTGTCGAATGTTTACAAGACTGGTCGTGATTTGATGTACCGCATCCATGGGTTTGGTTAAATTTTACATTTTACTACCCGAATCTGATTCCGGGTAACTACCGGCTGAACCAAATATGGTCTAACATTATTGTCTTGTTAACTGCTCATCGGTTAACCAAAAACGCTGCAAACTGATGGTGTCACATGCAACAACATTTGACAATTTCGACGGGACTCTCGGAACCAATTCCGGAACACTACCAGTTGTCTTTAGTGAGACGTAAAGCTATTTTCTAGCCAACTGTTCATCAGGTTATCGCAAAAGCCACGATTTGATGTGTCACATGCCTGGATTTGGTTTACTTTTACATTTGGCCTTTTCCGGCCACTCAAAACCGATTCCGAAACACTTGCTGGCCGTTCATTAGGTAATCTAAAAAGCCGCTATTTGATGTGACGCTTGTACAGGTTTGTTTCTCTTTCAGATTTAACCACTTCGGAGGGAACCCCGGAACGGGTTCCGGAACACTACTGGTTCAGATATGGTCTGAGATGGCTTTCCTACTCATTGTCCATCAGGTCATCGAAAATGCCGTGGTTTGATGTGCCGCATGCATGGGCTTGGTTCAATTGTATATTTGACCACTTCCAGCGGGACGCCTAGAACCGGTTTCGGAACACTACCGGTTCAGATATGATCACTGAACGGCGGCTTGCGGTGAAAATTACTATTCTGAGGGTCAATTTAAATACACAACGCTACTAAATTTGTGCAGACTGAGTTTCGTTTCAATTCACAGAATTATGTTTTCAATTTTACCATGGACTCGATTTTCAATTAAAAATAGTTTCTGATGGCAACCGGATTCGAACCAAGAACCTTGACATCACCAGGCTCGCACGTTACCACTCGGCTATCGAATCGGTTGATGTGAAAAGAAACAAAACGCACACAAGAAGCGTTGGTGGGTCGATGATCATGTTTTGCCATGGTAAATTTAAAAGCATTTTTATGCTTCTCATAACTGCAAGCCGCATTTCAGTTTGAGACTATTTTCCTGCTTACCGCTCATCAGGTTATCGAAAATGCCGTGGTTTGATGTGTCGTATGCATGGGTTTGGTTAACTTGTATATTTGGCCACTTCCAGTGGGACGACTAGAACCGGTTCCGGAACACTACCGGTTCAGATATGGTCTGAGATGATTTTCCTGCTGATTATCCATCAGGTCATCGAAAATGCCGTGGTTTGATGTGCCGCATGCATGGGTTTGGTTCAATCGTATTTTTGACCACTTCCAGCGGGACGCCCAGAACCGGTTCGGGAACATTACCGGTTCAGATATGGTCTGAGACTATTTTCCTGCTTACCGCTCATCAGGTTATCGAAAATGCCGTGGTTTGATGTGTCTCATGCATGGGTTTGGTTCACTTTGATATTTGCCACTTCCGGCGGGACACCCGTGACCGGTTCCGGAACATTACCGGTTCAGATATGGTCTTAGACTATTTTTCTGCTTACCGCTCATCAGGTTATCGAAAATGATGTGGTTTGATGTGTCGCATGCATAGGTTTGATGCATTTTCATATCTGGTCCCTTCCTGGGGTACCGTTCCGGATCACCTAAATGGCCATATCTCCGGAACGGCTGAACCGATCCAAACCATTTTCAATAGGAAACAATGGGACCAGATTCCGCGTCGAATGAACCGTCGGTCATTGAAATCGGATGAGGTTTACTGCCAAAAAGTGATGTGAGTTTTTTTGTACACACACATACAGACACACACACACACACACACGCACACACATACACACAAACATACACACACAGACATCACCTCAATTCGTCGAGCAGAGTCGATTGGTATATGTGATTTGACCCTCCGGGCCTTCTATCAAAAAGTCATTTTGGAGTGAACATATAGCCTTTCCAGTACACTTAGTGTACGAGAAAGGCAAAAATATCAACCTCTCTTACTAACACATCTGTATTTCATGTAGAACGCAATCTGTAGTGATGCTCAAAAACCTGTATAATGCAGAAAAATCCACTGCTTTATCGTTCAAAACGAGGAACAGGAATAAACAACCAAGCGTGTGCATTTGTTTCCCTCTAAACAATCAACCGGTGCATCCATGGAAGTTGATTCATTTTCGATGCCTTGGTCCTCTGTCTCAATGCTCTCCGCGCCAGTTAGGTACTCGGTGAAGTACCCCTTCCACCTTTCAATCACCTCACGATCGTCTGCCAGGAAACTCCCGCACTTATTCCTGCACATTTTAGTTCGTCGCACGACCCCGCATCCCGAAAATCATTAAGCTTGTGGGTGAACTTCCTTGTTTCTTGAGAACAACACAGTAGTTCCATTTCGTTATACTCCACTTATTCCAGGTGGCGTTTCTTGCCTTGTTAGAGATGGGTTTGCTTCTGCCATGTATGTTTGTATCAACCCACATTCTTTCTGTTTGCACCACAGATTTTGTTTGTACATACCCGACCAGAAACTTAAAACAAACATATAAGATGATAACAATAAACCATGACATTTATAACTTATTGTGATATAATCATGTTCAACATCTTTGGTGTGTTCAAAGCACTCAATTATTTCACATTATGTTATAAAAGTTGTTTCATAACTCATTATATTATAATTTAGTTTCGGGGTTTCGACATTTAGAAAACTACACACTTATTTTAGAGTCACTTGTTCGGCTGTTCTATTTTCGGTTAAAGTTCGGATTACCGAAGTTCAGTACAGTTTTACCGAAGTTCGGCAAATTTTTACCGAACGTTCGGATAACATTACCGATGATTCAGTAGAGTTTACCGAACGTTCGGTAATTTTTTGACGAACCTCAGTAATATGTTGCTGAACATTCGCTAATCTGAACTTTTACCGAAAATAGAACACCTGAATACGGTACTTTATTTTTAGTGTGTATGTTACAAAATTGTATAACATTTTGATAGAAACTAGTAATCTTGAGCCTAAAATTTATATCACATTTCGTTATAATTTTGATCTGATGATAACTAATTATTATTTTGATTAGACCTGTGAAATTTCTGTTACAATTTTAAATATTTTAACATCATCCTGCCTCTAGATTATAATACAATACAAAAGAAACACGCATCACATATAAGAGTTACGACTGCGCAAGTTTTGGTTGTATAGCAGATAATTTGACGTATCTCTAACATAATGCTAGAATTACGTCGAATTAACATCTATACAACCAAAACTTGCGCTGCCGTAACTCTTATATGACATGTGTGTTGTTTGGGATAAGTTATAGAAAATTATATAACATCATAACATAATATGATACAAACTTGAAATAATTTTCTAGTCAGGTACCGTAAAATGGGGTATCTTTGATAATGCGGGTAACATTGATAGTGTGACAGGCATTGTATAGTTTATCTAATAACTATGATTCCTTCAAACGGTTTAGAAAAAGGCAAACGTTGATTAATTTTATACATATGAAAGTTCATCTTAGAGTATTTTCAATAAAACCTAGTTTAAATACAACATTTTGGACAAAAAATAAAAATTGCTAATATTTTTATCATTTGTCAACCCCTTCAAACAATCTGTTATACGACTTCGTTACAACTATTTTTTCAATGAATGGACTCTTATGGCCGATTTCTTCACCCTGGCTTAAGCGTTAAACCAGGCTTAACTATATGGGTAAGCCTGGCTTACCGGTTAAGCAGAGGTGAAGAAATGGCCCCTTATTCTCGTTTGAATCATCATAGTAGATTCCAAATCTGGCCTTGAATCTTTTAACGAAGTGTGTTTTTACGAACTGGAGTCATTTTTGTAAATTTTGACATAAATATCCAAACGCCTAAAAGTATGCAATGCCCTTGTTTCATCATGTAGATAAATTAGTGTTGTTCAAAATTTGTTAATAAAACACTAAAAAACAATTCAAAAAATAAGAGAACTCACCATGAATAGCATGTAATCGTAGTTGATGTACCGTTATGCATATGTTTTTACAAAGATAATGATTTTTGATAGCTAAATTCACTGTGTTTTTCATTCAGTACTCCACAAACAAATTTTTATATGTAGATTTTCATTTATTTAGTTCACATCAAATTCATGATAATACTGAATCAACAATTTGCCGCCATAATACTCGATTTGCAGCTGCAGCTCTCCATCCTCGGTCACGCCCAACACTCGCCAGATCACGCTCCACCTGGTCCGCCCATCGTGCTCTCTGCGCTCCACGCCTTCTTGTGCCAACAGGATCAGTTGCAAACACCAGCTTTACAGGGTTGTTGTCCGGCATTCTTGCAACATGCCCTCCCCACCGTATCCTTCCGGCTTTGGCCACCTTCTGGATGCTGGGTTCGCCGTAAAGTTCAGCGAGCTCGTGGTTCATTCTTCTCCGCCACACACCGTTCTCCTGCACACCGCCGAAGATCGTCCTTAGCACCCGTCGCTCGAAAACTCCCAGTGCTTGCAGGTCCTCCTCGAGCATCGTCCATGTCTCGTGTCCGTAGAGAACCACCGGTCTTATTAACGTCTTGTACATGGTACATTTGGTGCGGGGGTGAATCTTTTTTGACCGCAGTTTCTTCTGGAGCCCATAGTAGGCACGACTTCCACTGATGATGCGCCTTCGTATTTCACGGCTCACGTTATTGTCAGCCGTTAGCAAGGAACCGAGGTAGACGAATTCTTCTACCACCTCGAAAGTATCCCCGTCTATCGTAACATTGCTGTCAAGGCTTGTCCTGTCTCGCTCAGTCCCACCTACCAGCATGTACTTTGTCTTAGCCGCATTCACCACCAGTCCGACCTTTGCTGCTTCACGTATCAGGCGGGTGTACTATTCTGCCACCGTTCCAAATATTCTGGCAATAATATCCATGTCATCCGCAAAACAGACAAATTGGCTGGATTTCGTGAAGATCGTACCCCGGCTGTTGAGCCCGGCTCGTCGCATAACACCTTCCAGGGCGATGTTGAATAGTAGGCAGGAAAGTCCATCACCTTGTCGTAGTCCCCGTCGAGAATCAAATGAACTGGATAGCTCACCCGAAATCCTTACGCTGTTCTGCACACCGTCCATCGTTGCTCTTATCAGTCTAGTCAGCTTCCCGGGAAAGCTGTTCTCGTCCATAATTTTCCATAGCTCTGTGCGGTCGATACTGTCGTATGCCGCTTTGAAGTCGATGAACAGGTGGTGCGTTGGGACCTGGTATTCACGGCATTTCTGGAGGATTTGCCGTACGGTGAAGATCTGGTCCGTTGTCGACCGGCCGTCGATGAAACCGGATTGGTAACTTCCCACGAACTCATTTACTTTAGGTGAAAGACGACGGAAGATGATCTGGGATAGCACTTTGTAGGCGGCATTCAAAACGGTGATCGCTCGAAAGTTCTCACACATTAACTTGTCGCCTTTCTTGTGGATGGGACAGATTATCCCTTCCTTCCACTCCTCCGGTAGCTGTTCGGTTTCCCAGATCTTGACTACTAACTGGTGCAGACAAGTGGCCAACTTTTCCGGGCCCATCTTGATGAGTTCTGCTGCGATACCGTCCTTACCAGCCGCTTTGTTGTTTTTGAGCTGGTGGATGGCATCCTTAACTTCCCTCAGCGTGGGAGTTGGTTCGTTCCCGTCCTCTGCTGCACCAACATAGTCATTTCCTCCGCTGCCTTGGTCCTCCGTGCCTACATTCTCTTCGCCATTCAGGTGCTCGTTGAAATGCTGCTTCCACCTTTCGATCACCTCACGTTTGTCCGTCAGGAGGCTCCCGTTCTTATCCCTGCATATTTCGGCTTGCGGCACGTAGCCTTTGCGGGATGCGTTGAGCTTCTGGTAGAACTTGCGTGTTTCCTGTGAACGGCACAGCAGTTCCATTTCCTCGCACTCCGCTTCTTCCAGGCTGTGCTTTTTCTCCCGGAAGAGACGGGTCTGCTGCTTCCGCTTCTGTCTGTATCGCTCCACATTCTGTCGGGTTCCATGCTGCAGCATTACCGCCCGCGCTGCATCCTTCTCCTCCAGAACCGCTCTGCACTCCTCGTCGAACCAATCGTTTCGTCGACTCCGTTCTACGTACCCGATTGTGCTCTCGGCTGCGTTGTTGATGGCTGCTTTCACTGTACTCCAGCAGTCCTCTAGAGGGGCCACATCGAGCACACCCTCGTCCGGCAACGCTGCCTCGAGATTCTGCGCGTATGCGGTGGCGACATCCGGTTGCTTCAGTCGCTCTAGATCGTACCGGGGCGGCCGCCGGTAATGTACGTTGTTAATAACGGAGAGTTTTGGGCGCAGTTTAACCATCACCAGGTAGTGATCGGAGTCGATATTAGCGCCACGATAGGTATGTAGAATTTAGTAAAAATCAATGTTTTGATATAAAAATTCTATCTGATGTATTCCACAAGGCTTCTTTCATCATGTTCATACTCCTAAGATTTCAATCTGTGATTATTTTTTAAGATTTGATGTGTTTTTCAGGGCATTATCAAAGTTACCCCAAAATGAAAATGTGATTCTCGCTCATATGAAAAACTATAAGTCACCCAAAATATTCCAGATTATCGAATCTTTCAATTGCAATTGATGACTGATCCCCCAGTTCTTGTTTAAAAAACATAAAACTCGGGGAAATACTGTTACATGGAAAAATATAAAGAAAATTCGCTAAAAAACTATCATTTTACGGTACCTCTTGCAGTATTCTTTCAGGAATCTCCCTAGGCAATTCTCCGGGAACACAGCTAGAGATTTCTCAAAGAACTTCCTTTAGGAATTTTCCAGGAACTCTTCTAGGGTTTGGGATTGGTTCAGAAATGTCTCCAGGATTTTGTTCAGGAATTTCGTAACAGATTTTTAAGGCATTTGCCCTGGAACCTTCAAGAAATTATATAGAAACTTCTCCAGGAATTCCCCCAGAAATACCCCATGGAATTCCTCCAGGAATTACCCATGGAATTCTTCCATGAATTCAGGATGGATTTCCCCATGGAGTTCTGCCATGAATTCAGGATGGAATTTGGAATTCCTCCAGGAATTTCCCATGGAATTCCTCCAAGATTTTTTAATAGAATTCCACCGGGAATTTCTCGTGGAATTCCTTTGAGAATTTCTCGTGGAATTTCTTTAGGAGTTTATCGTTGAATTCCTTTTAAAATTTCTCGTGGAATTCCTTTAGGAGTTTTCCACGAAATTTCTCCATGAACTCTCCACGGAATTCCTACAAAAATTCCTCACGAAATTCTCCATTGAATTCCTCCAGGAATTCTTCATGGAATTCCTCTAGGAAGTCTCCATGGAAATCCTCCAGGAATTTCTTGTAGAATTTCTCCAAGAATTTGCCATGGAATTCCTCGAGGAAATTTTAATAGAATTCCGCCAGGAATTTCTCGTGGAGTACCTTCAGGATTTGCCCACGAGAACCCTCCATGAATTCCCCACGGAATTCCCCATAGGAATCCTCCAGGAATTTTCCATGGAAATTCTTCAGGAATTTTCTATGGAATTCCTGGAGGATTTCTTCATGGAATTCCTCCAGGAATTTCTCATGGAATTTCACCTGAAATTTCTCATGAAATTCCTCTAGGAATTCCCCATGTAATTCCTCCAGGAATTTTCAATGAATTTCCTCCAGGAATTTACCATGGAATTTTCTAGGAATTCCCCATGTAATTCTTACTGGAATTAAGGGTGGAATTCCCCATAAAATTCTACCATGAATTCAGGATGGAATTCGCCAACGAATTGCTACCGGGATTCCTTCAGGAGTTCTTCATGGAATTTCCTCAGGAATTCCACATGAAATTTCTGCATGTATTTCTCGATTAATTGTCCATTAGTCATGGCATTAAAGGTGGAATTCTCCATGGAAATCCTCCAGGAATTTAACACGCAATTTCTTTGAGGAATTTCTCACGGAATTTCTCCCGGAATTCCTCCCGGAATTATCCACGGAATGCCTCCAGAAATTATCCACGGAATTTCTTCAGAAATTCCACACGCGATTTCTCCAGAAATTCTGCATAGAATACCTTCAGGTATCCACAATGATATTCCTCCAGGAATTCCCCATTAAATTTTTGTAGGTATTTCTCCATTTATTTTCCATAAGTCATGACAATTCCTCGTGGAATTCCTCCAGGAATTCTCCATGGAGTTCCTCCAGGAATTCTTCATGGAGCTCCTCCAGCAATTCCCCATGGTATTTCTCCAGGAATTTTTCATGGAATTCCTCCAAGAATTTCTCATGGAATCCCTCCAGGAATTCCCCATGGAACTCCTCTAGGAATACCTCATGGGATTCCTCCAGGAATTTTCGATGGAATTCTTCCAGAAAGCCATCATGGAATCCCTCTAGTGATTTGCCATGGAACTTTCGCGGAATTACTCCAGGAATTCCTCACCGAATTCCCCATAGGAATCCTCCAGGAATTCTCCATGAAACCCCTCCAGGAATTCCCCATAGAATTCCTCCAGGAATTTCCCATGAATTCCTACAGGGATTTTCTATGGAATTCCTCCAGGAAATTCTCATGAAATTCCTCAAGGAATTTGCCATGGAATTCCTCCAGGAAATTTTAATATAAATCCGCCAGAAATTTCTCGTGGAATTCCTTCAGGAATTTCTCACGGAATTCCTCCATGAATCTGCCACGGAATTACTTCAGGAATTTCTCACGGAATTTCCCATAGGATTCCTCCAGGAGTTCTCCATGGAACCTCTCCAGGAATTCCTTATGGAATTTCTCCAGGAATTTTCCATGGAATTCCTCCAGAAATTTCCCATCTATGGAATTCCTCCAGGAATTTCCTATGGAATTCCTCCAGAAGTTTCCTATGGAATTCCTCCAGGAATTTCCTCCAGGAATCTCCTACGGAATTCCTCCAAGAATTTCCCATGGAGTTTCTCCAAAAAGTTCCCATGGAATTCTTCCAGGAATTCCCCATGGAATTCCTCCAGAATTTCCCCATGGAATTCCGCATGAAATTTCTCCAGAAATTCTTCATGGAATTCCTCTAGAAAATATCCATGTGATTCCCCATTAAGTTTCTCCAGGATTCCTCATGAATTTATTCCAGGAATTTCCCATGCAATCCTCCAGGAGCTTCCCATTCCCCCAGGAATTTCCCATGGAATCCCACCAGGTATTTCTCATGGAATTTCTCCAGGAACTCTCCATGGAATCCCTCCAGGAATTCCTCACGTTATTCTTCCAGGAATTCCCCATGAAATTCCTCCAGGAATTCTTAATGGAAAACCTCCAGGAATTCCCTGGAATTCTTTCAAGAATTTCCCATGGAATTCCTTCAAGAATTCCTTCAGGAACTAGCCATGGAATTCCTCCCCATGGAATCCTACCAGAAAATTTATCCAGGAAATCTCCATGGAATACTTCCAGGAGTTCCGCATAAAATGCCTCCTAGAATTCCACATGGAATTCCTCCTAGAATTCCCCATGAAATTCCTCCAGGAATTCCCCATGGATGTTCTCCAGGAATTTCCCATAGAATTCCTCCAGGAAATCCCCATGAAATTCCTCCAGGAAATCTCCATGGAATTTCTCCAGGAATTCCCTATGGAATTCCTCCAGGAGTTCATCATGAAACCTCTCCAGGAATTCACCATGGAATCCCACATGCCACTTCCCATGGAATTTCTTCAGGAATTCTCCATGAAAATCCTCCAGGAATCCCCGATGGAATAATTTCAGGAAATCCCTTATAGAATACCTCAAAGAATTCCCCATGGAGTACCTATGGAGTAATAAATCTCCAATAAATTCCTCCAAGAATGGCGCAATTCTCCATGGAATCGCTCAAGGAATTCCTTGAAGAAATCCCCATGGAAGTCCTCCAGGAATCCTCAACAGAATTTCCCTTAGAATTACTTCAGGAATTCTCCATGAAGCTCCTCCAGGAATTCTCAATGAAATTCCCTATGGCATTCTAACAGGATTTCCCTATGAAATTCTTCCAGGAATTCCTAATAGAATTTCTTCAGGAATCCGGCCTGGAATTCGCGATGAAGTTCTTCAAGGAATTCCCCACGTACTCCCTCTAGGAGTTCCTCGTATAAATCCTCTAGGAATTCCTGGAATTCCAAATTCTCCTAGGAATTCCTCAAATAATTCCCCATGAAATTTTACCAAGAATTCCCCAAAGAATTCCTCAAAAAAATTTCCAAGTACCCAAAGGATTAAGAAAGCAACACGAGATTTTCAATGGTTTTTTTATGCACGTTCACTCACATTCAGACAAACATTCTCACTTGTAAGGGTTTCCTCTCGAATCCATTTCTGAAGTGATCGAACAGCCTCAAGGATTGTTTCTTTGTTTCACCAATGTAGCATAAATTGGTGTTCCATATCAAAATCAATTGTACTGCTCTCTTAATCAAGAACCCTACGGCTTATAACCTTAAGCCTTTTCTCCGAATCCGACGGACAAGAAAGGCAATTAATTAATTGTTGCTAAAGGCCGATTCAATCGATCAAATCCTTTCGAGAGAGAAAAATCTGGCATAAATTAATTGATGCTTGTGAAGAAAGGAGACCGTAGATAAGTGGGTTTGAATGGACGGGTGTGTATGTTTCAGAAGTGATGTATGACATTGTATCTGGCACATAATTTAATTTATATGATAATCAACTTTATTAGGATGGATGAGCTTGTTTATGCCCCAGTGCATGTTGACAATGATTGGGCATTACTGACTGACTGACTAACTATATACCCACATCTAATTCAATTAATAATGTCAATTGTTGTTGCTATATTTCTTTTCACATGATTAGTACGTGTACGTGTACACTTCGCTTTCAGTATCATACGGACATTAGTGGAGGTGATCAATTTCACTTCAATGTTTTTGCTTTTTGCACTGAAAGGCTATATGTTCACTCAAAAAACGAATTTTCGATGGAAGGAGAATCAAGTCACGTATACTAATTACCTCAGTTCATCGAATTGAGACGAAGTCTGAATGTGTGTATGTATGTGTGTCAGTGCGCAAAAAAAGTTCATTTACTTCTAAGGCACTTCTCATTGGACGATTTTTCGGATTATAGCTCGAATCGAACCGGAATTTTACCGCATTGTTTGCTATTAAAAATATCCCGGATCGGTCAAGGCGTTTCGGAGTTATGGCAATTTCAGTGATCCGGAGCAGCGCCAGTATAACTGGCCGTATATGAAACAGAACCAAGCCCCATCATGCGACACATCAAAGTGCGTCGATTTTTGTAACATTTAGCATGGTTGGTGAATTTTGTGTGGAATTCCACGATGTCTGCCCAAAATTCAAGATAACGGCCTCAATATTCAAGATGGCGGATCAAAATCAAGATGGTGGTAGTTTAATAGAGTTTTAGGCTCTAAAACCATGTAATATGGCCACCAAAATTTATAAGATGGTGGTCTAAAATCCATGATGGTGGCTTCAAATTCAAGATGGCGTCTGTTTGATGGAGTTTTAGGCCTAAAACAATGCAATATGGGTATATTTGGTATGAGGAAAATGTCCGGAGTCTAAAAATGGCGACCAGAATATCCAAGATGCGGTCTTAAATCCTAGATGGTGGCTCGAAATTGAAGAAGGCGGCTATTTAATGGAGTTTTTGGCTCAAAACCCCTGTCATATGGGTATATTTAGTATGAGGAAGATGCCCGGGTCCACCAGATGACAGAGATGGTGGTCTAAAATCCAAGATGGCGGAACCAAAGTCAAGATAGTGGCTGTTTAATGGAGTTTCAGGCTCTAAAACCATGCAATATGGGTATACTTGGTATTAGGGAGATGTCCGGAGTCCAAAAATGGCGACCAAAATATCCAAGATGGTGGTCTAAAATTCAAGATGGCGGTTCAAAATTCAAGAAGGCGGCTATTTAATCGAGTTTTAGGCTTCAAAACCATGCAACATGGGCATATTTGGTATGGTGAAGATGTCTGGAGTCCAAAAATGGTAACCAGAATATTCAAGGTGGTGGTCTTAAATCCAAGATGGCGGCTCAAAATTCAAGATGGCAGCTGTTTAATGGTCTTTTAGGCTGTACAACCATGCAATATGGATTATGGGAAAGATATCTGACTGAAGTCTAAAAATGTCGACCAACATATTCAAGATGGCGGTTTAAATTCAAGATGGCGGCTACTAATTGAGTTTTGACTCAAAAACCATGCAATATGGATATACATATTTGGTATGAGGAATATATCTGGAGTTAAAAAATGGCGACCATAATATCCAAGATTGCGATCTAAAATTCAAGATGGCGACTACAAATTTAAGATGGGGATTGGTTTATGGAGTTTTAGGCCATAAAACCATGTAATATTGGATTATTTGGTATGATCTTCCCCTGGAGTCCAAAAAGTGACCAGTATATCGAAGATGGCGGCTTAAAATCCAAGATGGTGACTCCAAATTCAAGATGGCGCTGCTAATGGAATTTTAGGCTCTAAACCAATCAATATGGATATATTTGATTTGGGAAGATGTCTGGAGTTCAAAAATGGCGCCTGATTATCCAAGGTGGCGGTCTAAAATCCAAGATGGTGGCTCAAAATTCAAGATGGCGGCTCCTAATGGAGTTTAGGCTCTTAAACCATACAATATGGGTAAATTTGGTATGGGGAAGATGACCGGAGTTCATAAATGGTGACCAGAATTTCCTAGATAGAGGAATTCAGTCCAAAATGACGGCTCAAAACCAAAGATTGCAGCCCAAACATCAAAATCCAGATAAACGATATGATTTCTGGTGCCATCAAATGGATTTTTGTTAAACGTGTGAAAGTGCGATATTCATCAACAACATGTCACTTGAGGTTTGTTGAAATGGGATTTCAAAGGCACGAGAAAGGTGTCATCACCGCTAGGTGGATTAATTAGGTCACGTTTTTTATAATACGACGAGGATTCGGGTAATCGAAATAGTATCATATATTTAAAAAAAATGATTAGGACTAGCATATAGATTCTAGAACGACAAAAACAATCGAACAATTCAGAGCAATTGGTAACAATTTCAGTCACGTTCGTGAGATACAACACGCGATAAAGGAATCTTCAAGTGGATTATTTAAAAAGTATCGATTAATTGTGTGGTTTCAATCTACCATGCTACCCTTTACACGTGCCTATCAAGAGTACGTCATCCTCAATGCTTTTTAAACTCGAACAAAAAGAAAAACATAAAACTTGATAATTCACCGCTTCTTGTGTGTCGGTCGGTGTGGCAATAGCACACCCGGGAACGGAAATGCCATCACTGGGATGGTTTACATTTTCTTCCTCTGCCTGCCTGACTGAAACAAAAACCGAAAGACGGGAAAAATGTCGAAGAATTGCGCAGAAAATTGTTTCGCAGATTCCAGTAGGTAGCGGCAGCACCCGGACGAACAAGAGCATCTTCGTCAGGCCGCCGCGCGGTGGGGGCGTTTCAACTACTGGCCCGGGCCCGGTGCCGGTGGTGGTGTCCGATGATGTTTGCAGAACGATGAGACGACGACGACGACGCTCCGGCAGAGTTATTACGCAAAAATTGAAAGACGAGATCCCGAAATTGTTTTCCTTTTCGTATTTTTTTTCTTGCTTGCTCTTGCTCTGTTGTGGCATATTTCGAGCGAAAATAAACGTCGAGAAAATTGGCTTTTCTTTGCTGTATTTCCCACGATTTGATAAAGGGATTTCGAATGGCTCCGGGTTGGGGTGGAACAGCGCGTTTGCCAGTGAAAAGGAGCGGTGGTTGAGTGGATTCAAATGAAAGTAATTCGGATAAGGTTGGCATGGCGTCATGGTTGGGTAAGAATATTTTCTCATTTCCTAATGAACGTTTGTCGGAAAATGTGAATTGGAGAAATTGGTAAGAGGAGAATTGAATAAAAATAAAATCTTCTTTTTTTGCTGTTTTAGTTCCTAATCCAACGGAGGATCGTAAAAATAATCAAAGGTTTTAGTAGTTTGCCTTAAAGTGTCTCGAGTATTCCAAAGTGACGAATCCTTGTCGTTTTGACAGGTCTCCTGCTTGATTTGAATTATGAGGATGACAGCAAATTGACTGTTTTAATTCCGACGTTCCTCCTTTTTGTTTTATCCAGCCTCGTTAAGATCCTATTACATAAATATGTCCGAAAAGAAACCAACGCTCAAACATTTTTTTTTACTCGATCGAACTTTCATTAGTGACAAACAGATGTTTGATCTTTGGTTCATTGTCAAATATTTTACCCTGTGTTTTGTTTGGCATGAACAAATTTTGGAACTAAAACAAACAATTGAAATTCTTCCAATGAATCCTCCAGCCTCCACGAATGCCTTAAAGGAGTTCTTCATAAATTTCATCAAGGATTCTTCATGCAATTCCTCTAAGACATTCCTAGAAAAATCTTCTTGAAATTCCTTTAGAATGTGTCGATCAGAAATTTCTTCGAAATCTCCTCCAAATTTCCACCAAAATTCCTACAGAAATTCTAAAGGAATTACTTTCTTGCTTTCTTCATAATCTGTTCCGAAGATTCCTCAGGACTTCTTCCAAAAAAAAATCTATAATCCTTTCTACACGATTTCTCATAAAAGTATTCTTCTACGCATGGGCGTAGCCAGAGGGAGCCAGGGAGGGGGGGGCATGGAATTCCACTAGAGATTGCTTCAATAGTTCAATCTGGAATAATTCGAAGTATTTCAGTAGTAATATCTTCCAGTAACCCTTACAGGAAATTTTACCAGAGATTAGCTAAAAATTTATCCATGAGTTCCTTGAAACATTGTGCAAAACATTGTTTAGGGAGTCCATCTAAGGATTCCAGCAATTATTAATCCAAAAATTATTGCAGACCTGGATTCCTTCATATATTTTTTTTTGCTACAGAAATTCTTCCAGGAATTGGTTAAGAAAGCTTTCCTTGGATTTCCTAAGGAATTCCTAATGGGACTGCTTCCGGGATTCCTCAAGGAGTTCCTCCGCGAACTTTTCTTAGAACTGCTTCAGGATATGTCTAAGAATTCCATCTGCAATTTCTTCAGGAATTCTTTCTGGGATTCCTCTACGAATTCCTCAATGGATTCTTCCACGAATTTCTTTAGAGGTCCCTTAATAAATTATTCCTCTGGGAATTGCTGCAGGGATTCCCCTAAAAAATCATCCAGGAATTTCTTCAGAAATGCCTCTAGAGATTTCTCCAGGAATTCTTCTAGATATTTTTCGAGGAGTATTTTTAGTGACTTCTGCGTTAATCCTTACAGGAAATCTTCTAGGATATCCTCCAGGGATTTCTCCAAGAATTTCTGCAGGGCTTAACTCTGGAATTGATTCTGTGATTCTTTCTGGAACAACTTATTTTAAAAAAATCCTCCAAAGATTTTTTCAGAAGCACTCCTTAAGATTTCTTCAAGAATTGCTCCTTGATTTTTTTTAAAGATTTCCACCAGGAATTGTTTAGGGATTTTCTTACTAATTCCTCTCGAAATTGCTTCCCGAGTTCCTTCTGGAGTTTCTTCAGGAACTCTTCTAAGGATTCATCCAAAATTTCTCCAAAAATTCCATCTGCGATTTCTTCAGGATTTTTTCCTAGTATTTTTCTCGGAATTCCTTAAGGAATTTATCCAGATTTTTTTTAAGGAATTCCTCTAGGAATTTTTCCAGGGATTCCTCTGGGAATTCTTGCAGGGATTTCTCTAAAAATTCCTCCAGGAATTCACCTAGAGATTTCTCCAGTAATTCCGCCAGAAATTCCTCTAGAGAATTCTCCTGGAGTTCCTCTGGAGATTCCTTAAGGAATTCCTACAAGCATTCCTCTAGGATATCCTCCATGGATCTCTCCAAGAATTTCTACATTTTTTTCAGAGATTCCTCCAAGAAATCCTCCAAGGTTTCCTCAATGCATTCCTTCGTGAATTCCTCCAGGCATTCCTTCAGAGATTGCTCCAGAAATTGCTTCCGTGATTGTTCCTAGAAATCCACCTGGAATTCCTACTACAGAAATTTATCCTGGAATTCTCTAACGGATTTCTTCAAGGATTTTTTTCCAGAGACCTATACAACAATTCCTCCAAAGATTTCGCCAGGAATTTCTTCAGAGAATCATCAGGAATTTTCCTATTCATTCTTCCAGGGATTCCTCTTTGGATTCTTGCAGAGGTTTCTCTAGGATTTTTTACAGTGATTCCTCCAAGAATTCTTCTAGATCTTCCTCCAGGAATTGCTGCAAAGATTCCTCCAGGAACTTATTCAGGGATTTTTTCTTGGATTTCTCCACACGTTTTTCCAATAAATTCATAAATTCCATCGAGGATTTCTCCAGAAATTTCTACAGAAATTTCTCTAGAAATTCTTCCAGGGACTTCTCAGTGGATTTTTTCAAAAATTTCTCCCAGGGTTCCTCTAGAGATTCCCTGAGAAATTTGTTCAGTAATTGTTGTAAGATTTCCTCCAGGAATTCCTTCAAAGATTCATTCAGGAATTTCTCCAGGAACTCCTCCGGGAAATACTCGAGGAATTACCCCAAGAATTTATTCAGGAATTCCTCCAGGAATTTCTCTAGGAATTTATCCAGGAATTGCTCCTGGACATTCTTCAGAAATTATGTCAGCAATTTCTCCAGGATTTTCTTCAGACAAATTTCTGGGGATGTTTTCAGAAATTCTTCGAATTCTCCAAGAATACCATCAGGAATTTTTCAGGGATTCCTCCAGGCATTTCTCCAGCAATTTCTCCTAAGATTTCTTCATGAATTGCTTCAGGTATTCCTGCAGGGATATCTTCACGACTTTTTTCAGAGATTTTTCCATTGCTCCAGGAAATACTTCGAAGATTCCTCCAGTAATCATCCAGAAGTTCTTCCAAGGATTCTTCCAGGAAATCCTCTAGGAATACCTTCAGAAATTCTTTCAGGAAACTCTCCAGGAATACCTTCGGAAATTTTCCAGGAATTTCTCCTGAAATTCCATCAGGAATAGCTTCAGGAATTCCTCCACAAATTTCTCCAGGAATTTTCCCGAAGATTGTTTCAGGAAACCCTTCGAAGATTCCTCCAGGAAATCCTCCAGAAGTTCATTCAAGGATTCTTCCAGGAAATCCTCTAGGAATACCTTCAAAAATTCTTCCAGGAAATTCTTCAGGAATACCTTCAGGATTTTTTCAGAGATTTCTCCAGGTATTCCTCCAAGAATTCCTCCAGAGATTCTTCCACCGTTTTCTCCTCAAATTTCTTTAAGGATTCCCCAAGGGATTCTTTCAGAAATTCCTTCGAGGATTTATCAAGGGTTTTTTCAGAAATAGAAAAATAATAAAAATGGCAATCTCCCAGAATTTCTTTGGAGATTCCTCTAGAAATTCATCCATTAATTCTTTCAAGATTTTTTAAGCAACTTCCACAGGAATATCTCTAGGAATTCCTCCAGGCAATCCTCCAGGATTTTATCTAGGAATTTCTCCAGGAACTACTCCAGGAACTACTCCAGGAATTCCTCCAAGAAATAACCCCAGGAATTTCTTCAAGATTTCCTCCTGGATGCTTCTGGACATCCTTCAGAAATTATATCAGCAATTCCTTCAGGGATTTCTCCAGGAAATCCTCTAGAGATTTCTTTAGAGATGCTTTCAGGAAGTTCTCCAGGAATACTTTCAGGAAGTTTTTAGGGATTCCTTCAGACATTCCTCCAGAGATTCCTCCAGGATTTTCTTCAGGGATTCCCCCACGAATATCTTCAGGGATATCCCCGGAGATTCCTCAAGGGATTCCTCCAGAAATTCCTCCAAGGGTTCTTCCTGGAAATCCTCCCAGAATTCCTCTGAAGATTTCTTCGGGAATTCTTCCAAGGATTGCTCCAAGAATTCATCCAAGAAATTTCTCCAGGAATTCCGGCTGGGTCTTATCCAAGTATTCCTCCAGGAATTACGCCCAGAATTTGTTCTATTTCTTCAGGCATTCCTCCAGGATTTGCCGCTAGAGATTTTTCCAGGAATTGCTCTAAGTTCCTCCAGGAATCCCTTCTGGGATTTCTCCAAAAATTCCCCAAGGTATCCTCCTGAAATTTATGTAGGATTTCTTCTAGGATTTCCTTATGAGATCTCTTCAGAAATTTCTCTAGGTTTTCCTCCCATAATTTATACAAGAATTCTTCCAGGTATACTTTCAAAATTCTTCCAGGAATTTCAGGGCTTCCTCCAGGCATTCCTATAGGAATTGCAACAGGGGTTCATACAGGTTTTTCTTCGGAGAATTATCCAGAAAGTCTTCCAGAGATTGTTCCGGGAATTCCTCAAGTGGTTTCTTCAGAAATTCCTCTCAGGTTCTCTTCAAAAATTCTTTCAGGAGTTCCTTTGGAAATTCAAAGCAATCCTTCAAACATCTTTTCATGGATGTACCCAAAAACTTTTTCAGAATAACTTGATTTTCTTTTTGAATTATAAATATTTGTGGAGTAATTCCTCCAGCGAATAGTATTGGATGATAATTTAAAAGGGATGCATACAGGAATCAGGGAATTTTAGGTTAGTCTTCAAAAAAGCTCGTTATTTTCAAAAGATTTCAGCTATAATTTCTTATGAAAATATACTTTAACAATATAAAAACCAGAGCAATTAAGGCACGAATAAATAAAAATCCTTAATCTTCCAGAAATTGGTCACCACTACCAGCATCACGTTGATTTGTGTAGATCAGGCGAGCTTTTTTAACGCATTGAAAAAATATAACAGCGTGACAACTGAGGGATTAAATAATGCTTTAAGAATATAATGCTCTTGTACCGACTTTTCGAACCCTCTAAGCAATAATATACTCCATTTCATCGTGCTGCGTTTAGTTCTAAAAGCTAGTAGGTACAAATTTGCTAAGGGTGCTTGCAACACACACCCCCCCCCCCCCCCTGACCGAAAAGCTGGTTACGCCCTTGCTTCTACGAATGTTTTCCAATGATTTATCTTGAAATTCCTTCAATCATTTTTAAGAATTTCTTCACCAAACTTTTATTATTTGATTATTTATTCAAAAAAATCATCTAGTATTTTTTCCAAATATTGATCCAGAACTTCCTCCAAGGAATCCTTTCAGGATTCCATCAATGATCAAAAACTCCTCATGGGATTTCACGAAGTAATCACACCGTTTTTCCAAGGATTTCTTCAGGATGCCCCAACATTATAAATGTACAGATTTTTCTTTAAACGAATCATCAAATATTCTTTCAATTACTTCTTCGGAATATCTTCAGATTTTCTTCTTATGACTCACCGGGTGTCCCTAGAAAGATTTCTTCAAAAAATCTTTAAATATTCCCTTAAAAATTGCTTCAAGTATCTCCTTAGGTATTTCCTCAAATTTGCAACAAAGAGTTCCTTCAAGGACATCCCAATAAATTCTCTCAAGAATTTTACCAAAACTTCCTCCAAATATTCTTTAAATATCTTCTCCAATGATTTCTTAAGCAGTTCTTCAATTGATTGCTTTTTATAATTTCTGCATACAATCTTTTAGCGTTTTATTCATGAACTCTTTCAAAATATTTTCAAAAAATCCGTCAATTGCGTCCTTCAGAGATGTCATCAAGTATTTGTCAAAGGATTCTGTCAGGATTTTTTCTCGTATTCCTTCAGGAAATTCTCACAGGATTCCATGAATGATTTTGCTACGGATCTAGCAATTCCTTCAATGATTTTTTTGCGTAATCCTTAAACAATTACTTAAAAATGTTTCAAAGGGTTTCTTTTAAGAATTTCTTGAAGGATTTCCTCAGATATTGCTTTAGGAATATCTTGGAGGATTTTGTCAAAAATATCATCAAGGACTGTCTTAGAAATTTCTTCAGAGATGCCATTAGGAATTGCTCTCATAATTCTCCCAGAACTCATTCCAATTTCCTCACGATTTTTTTTCCAAATTTCTTTAGTATTTCTTCCAAAAAGTCCTCTTGCGGTTTTTTCTTTTTTTTTGTATTCCTACAAGGATTTTGTCAATTATTACTCCAGTTATGTATGCTACAATTCATCAGTTTTTTTTTTCAGTATTACAATAAAGTCATATCAGAAAGTCCTCGAAGAATTTTCTCATTCATTCTATCAATGATTCCTGTGAAAATTTCTTCAAAGATTTTTCGCCAGAAAATCCTCCAAATATTTATTTACAAATTTATCCAAGATATCGATTAGAAATTTCCCCAAGAAGTCCTTCAGTAATTCCACCAAGGGATTCCTCCACCGTTTTCTCCTCAAATTTCTTCAATGGTTCCCCCAGGAATTCTTTCAGAAATTCCTACGAGGATTTCTCAAGGGATTTTTTTTTTCAGAAAGAGAAAAATAATAGAAATTGCAATCTCCAAGAATTCCTCTGGAGATTCCTCTAGAAATTCATCCACTAATTCTTTCAAGATTTCCTCTAGAGATTCCTCAAGCAATTCCCACTGGAATATCTCTAGGAATTCCTCCAGGCAATCTTCTAGGATTTTATCTAGGAATTTCTCCAGGAACTACTCCAGGAATTCCTCCAGGAATTCCTCCAGGAAATACCCCCGGAATTTCTTCAGGATTTCCTCCTGGATGCTTCTGGACATCCTTCAGAAATTATTTCAGCAATTCCTTCAGGAATTTCTCCAGGAAATCCTCTAGGGATTTCTTTAGAGATGCTTTCAGGAAGTTCTCCAGGAATACTTTAAGGAATTTTTTAGGGATTCCTCCAGACATTCCTCCAGAGATTCCTCCAGGATTTGCTTCAGGGATTCCTCCAGGGATTCCACCACGAATATCTTCAGGGATATTCCCGGAGATTCCTCCAGGGATTCCTCCAGAAATTCCTCCAAGGGTTTTTCCAGGAAATCCTCTTGGAATTTCTCAATGGATTTTTCTCAGAAATTTCTCCAGCAATTCCTCCCAGAATTCCTTTAAAGATTTCTTCAGGAATTCTCCCAAGGATTGCTCCAAGAATTCATCCAAGATTTTTTTCCAGGAATTCCGGCTGAGTATTGATTCAGGAATTACGCACGGAATTTGTTCAGTTTCTCCAGGCATTCCTCCAGGATTCTCGCTAGAGATTTTTCCAGGAATTGCTTTAAGCTTCTCCAGGAATCCCTTCTGGGATTACTCCAAAAATTTCCCCAAGGAACCGTCCAGAAATTTATGTATGATTTCTTCTAGGATTTCCTTATGAGATCGCTTCAGAAATTTCTCTAGGTATTCCTCCTATAATTTATACAAGAATTTCTCCAGGTATACTTTCAAAATTCTTCCAGGAATTTCGACGGGAATTCTTCCATAGATTCTTCAGGGCTTCCTCCAGGCATTCCTGTAGGAATTGCAACAGGGATGGTTTTTTTCAGAAATTCCTCTCAAATTCTCTTCCAAAATTCATTCAGGAGTTCCTTTGGAAATTATAGAAATCCTTCAAACATCTTTTCAGGGATGTACCCAAGAACTTTTTCAGGATAACTTGATTTGCTTTTTGAATTATTTCAAGTATTTGTGGAATAATTCCTTCAGGGAATAGTATTGGAGGATAATTGAAAAGAGATGCATACTGGAACCAGGAAATTCTGGGTTAGTCTTCAAAAAAGCTCGTTATTTTCAAAAGATTTCAGCTATAATTTCTAATGAAAGTAGACTTTAACCATATAAAAACCAGAGTAAATAAGGCACGAGTTAATAAAAATCCTTAATCTTCCAGAAATTGGTCACCGCTACCAGCATCACGTTGATTTGTGTAGATCAGGCGAGCTTTTTTAACGCATTGAAAAAATATTACAGCGTGACAGCTGAGGGATTAAATAATGCTTTAAGAATATAATGCTAATATACTCCATAAATTTGCTAAGGGTGCTTGCCCCCCTCCCCTGTCCCCTGTCCGAAAAGCTGGTTACCCCCTTGCTTCTACGAATGTTTTCCAATGATTTATCTTGAAATTCCTTCAAACATTTTTAAGAATTTCTTCATCAAACTTTTATTATTTAATTAGTTATTTAAAAAATCATCAAGTATTTTTTCCAAATATTGATCCACAACTTCCTTCAAGGATTCCTTTCAGGATTTCATGATCAAAAACTCCTCATGGAATTTCACAAAGTAATCACACCGTTTTTTTTTCAAGGATTCCTTCAGGATGCCCCAACATTATAAATGTAAGGAAGTACGTCAAGAGTACTTTTAAAGATTCCTGCAAGTATTTTATCAAGTATTTCTTCAAATGTTCGTTCAAGAATTTCTCCAAGAATTCCTGTAGGAATTTCTCCAAGAATCTCCAAAAAATTTCTTTATTGGTTCTATCAAGAATATTGTGCCGATTTTTGTTTAAACGAATCTTCAAATATTCTTTACATTACTTCTTATATCTTCAGATTTTTTTTTCTTGTGACTCACCGGGTGTCCCTATAAAGATTTCTTCAAAAAATCTTTAAATATTCCCTTAAAAATTGCTTCAAGTTTCTCCTTAGGGATTTCCTCAAATTTGTAACAAAGAGTTCCTTCAAGGACATCCCAATAAATTCTCTTAAGACTTTTACCAAAACTTCCTCCAAATATTCTTTAAACAACTTCTCCAATGATTTCTTAAGCAGTTCTTCAATGGATTACTTTTTATAATTTCTGCATATAATCCTTTAGCGTTTAATTCATGAATTCTTTCAAAATATTTTCAAAAAATCCGTCAATTGCGTCTATCAGAGATGTCATCAAGTATTTGTCAAAGAATTCCTTCAGGATTTTTTTTCTCGTGTTCCTCCATGAAATTCTCACAGGATTCCATGAATGACTTTGCTACGGATCTAGCAATTCCTTCAATGATTTTCTTGCGTATTCCTTAAACAATTACTTAAAAATGTTTCAAAGGGTTTCTTTTAAGAATTTCTTGAAGGATTTCCTCAGATATTGCTTTAGGAATATCTTGGAGGATTTTGTCAAAAATATCATCAAGGACTCTCTTGGATATTTCTTCAGAGATGCCATTAGGAATTGCTCTCATAATTCTCCCAGAACGCATTCCAAATTTCTCAAGATTTTTTTCCAAATTTCTTGAGTATTTCATCCAAAAATTCCACTTGTGATTTTTTCTTTTTTTGGAATTTCTACATGGATTTTGTCAATTATTACTCCAGTTATGTCTGCTACAATTCATCAGTTTTTTTTTTCAGTATTACAATAAAAGCAATTTCAGAAAGTCCTCGAAGAATTTTCTCATTCATTCTATTAATGATTCCTGTAGAAATTTCTTCAAAGATTTTTCGTCAGAAAATCCTCCAAATATTTATTTACAAATTTATCCAAGATATCGATTAGAAATTTCCCCAAAAAGTCCTTCAGTAATTCCCCCAATGATTATTACAAAAAATCATGTAAGGAATTCGACAAGAATTTTTTCAAGGATTAAAAAATTCCCCCTGATTTTTGACAAGATTTTGAATTCCTTCAAAAATCTTTTGAAAAATCTTTCTTGGATTTTCAAGCATTACCTATGTGATATTTTCATGAGGTTTTCAGGAAATCATTTAGAAAATCTTATAAGAATTTCTACAAGGAACTTTCACTACAAGGATATTTGCAGACATTTTTTCATAATTTATAAAGGCAAATACCTGATTGTTGAGAGATTAGCATAAATTGCATGCAATTTGACCGCGGCTCAGGGAATAACCGGTTCAGTTGCATTTCGCCCGGTTTTCCTGGCAACGCTGTACCCGATCGGCTCTGCTCGGGTCGGCGTGCATACATGGAATACCCACTAGCCGACCTCTAGTTGATCAGCTGTTTAGAGATAAGTTTAGTTTTAGTTGGACAGTGTGACAGCTCAGAAGCATATGGTCGAAAAAAAGTGAAAGTGATTCTTATGAGAAATAAAGTGTTGCGTCCTTCCTGTACCTACCTGTTTGATGTCGCCGTTGTGCTGGTAGTGTTTGAGTGCCTGAATAGAAGAGTACTTACCTGTTGCTGCTACGAAATTGACCTGAAACGAAAAGAAAAATAAACCACAACGTAGGGTACGACGATCGGCCTGGCGGTAAGATTCTCCACTGATTTATTAGGACTTTCTTTTAGTATTCTTTAGATTAATGAATTTTCTGGAGGAACTCTAGAATGATTTTTTTGAAAGAATTCCTGCAGGTTTGAGAAGTATTTCTGTAGAACTTCTTGGAAGAATTCTTGAAGGATTTTCTGGAGTAATGTCGTATTGAATGTTTGGAAAAATACCTGAAGGAATTTTTGGAGAAATTTCTGAGAAAAATCTTGGAGTAACTACTTAAAGAATTAATTTCAGATTTTTCATAGGAGTTCCAAAGAGAAATCTTGGAGGAATTCTTGAATAAATGTTTTAAAAAAATCCTAGAGGAATACTTGATAAAACTAATAAAGGAATTCCTTGAAGAAATCAATAAAAACCCTGAAGGAATTGCTTCACAAATTCTGGGAGACATTCTTGAACGAATATTTGTAGGAATACTTGATAAAATTCTTGGAAGAATCTGTTAAAGTGCCCTTAGCGTACTTCCTTACAATTATAATTTTGAGGCAAGCAGCCTGATCAAATTCTTGAAGAAACCTATAAAGCAATCTTTGAAGGAATTCCTTAATGATTTCTTTGTGAAATCCCTGAAGGAGTTCTTGATCTTTGATAAAATCCCGAAAGGAATTGTTGAAAAAAAAAGTCCTGGGAAATAAAAATATTTTATGAAATTGTGAAGGAATTAATTATGAAATAAAAGTTTCGTGCAGAAAATCTGAATGATTTCGCTAAAGAAATCTTTGAAAAAAATCTTGCGAAAACCCTTATAGAAAGTTTGATGGAATTCCCATAGAACTTCTTGGAGGAATTTGTTATGCTGTCGTTGGAGAACCTTTTAGAAGAATACTTAGAGGAATTACGGAATTACGGAATTCTTGGAACTTTTTTAAGACATTTTTTAAGGCATTTCAAGATAAATTGTACAAATAAAGAGCCTGATATTCCGTCTAAAGTAAGTCTGAAGTAATGAAAGAGAGAAACACTTGTGTTTTCACGTTAATGTTACAATGGTTGACATAATATTGATGTCTTCATTGAAAAACAAAAAAAAAACTAATTTTTATCTTCCAATGCACAAAATACAGCTTCATTACACTGGAACCTCTATTTAGGTAGGATCCATTTAGGTAAAATCTATTTAGGTCCCTCCATTTAGGTCCCTCCATTTAGGTACGGTAACCTAAATAGATTTTAATTATGTTCATAGCAGTTGGAGTAGTCAAGATTACAGATAATGTTGGTTTACGTTAAAAAAAGACGAATTGAGAGTTAAGGGACGGACGTTTACAGAGTGTTTAAGGGTTAAAAGTTTAAGAGTATCCGAGAACTCCCCAGAATTAAGGCCATCTGATCTACAAGCGTAATCAGTGCTCTTTTGGAGCAATATGAATGAAGTTTATGTTTACTCAGCCTAGTGTTTCTATGTGTCGACAAATGGTGAGTTCGTTATCAGTTTGATGATCTTCTGGATCTTCCTTGAGTATAGGTAATCGGATTTACGAGGGCTACTAGTTGTGTCTAAGAGCATTAAGAATGAGGTTTATACTCACACAGCCACAGGCATCTATGTTCTTTCAAGTGATGAGTTCTATGATTGTATAGGAATAACCGAGAACTCCCTGGATCGAAGGCCATTCGATCTTGAAACGCTTCAAAACGCTCTGAAACGCCTATGAAATCCCTATAAAACCTCCGTAAAATTTACCTGAGATCCTCTGAAGCCCCCTAAACACTTGTGAAACATCGTGAAACGCATTAAAACACCTCTGAAACCTTCATGAAACCTCCGTGAAATTCACTTACGAGCCACTTAAGCCCCTTCCAGTTCATCGGAAACCTCCTGGAATGCCCTGAACGCCTGTGAAATCTCATGAAACACCCTGAAACGCATTAGAACGCATTGAAACGCCTCTAAAATCCCTATTAAACCTTCGTGAAATTTGCCTGAGGCACTCTGAAGCCCCCTTAAACCTCCTGAAACGCCCTGATACGCATTAAAACGCCCTGAAACGTTTTGAAACGCTTTGTAACGCTTCCTAAACCCCTATAAAACCTCCGTGAAATTCACCTGAGAGCCTCCGAAGCCTCCTAAAACCTTCTGAGATACCCTGAAACGCATTGAAAAGCCTCTGGAACCCTCATGATACTTCCGTGATATTCACCTGCGAGCCTCTTAAGTCCCCTCAAACTCACCGGAAAACTCCTGAAATGCCCTAAAACGCCCTGAAACGAATTGTAATGCTTTGCAAAACTTTGAAATGCCTCTGAAACCTCCATGAAACCTTCGTGACATTCATCTACGAGCCTTTGAAGCTTCCTTAAACCTCCTGAAGCGTCCTGAACTCATAAAAACGCTCTGAAACGCCTTGAAACGCCTTGAAATCGCTTTGAAACACCTCTAAAACCCCTTTAAAACCTCCGTGAAATTCACCTGAGAGCCTCTGAAGCCCCCTTAAAACCCTGTGAAACCTCATGCCACGCCCTGGGACGCCCTGAAACGCTTTGAAACTCCTCTGAAATCCCTATGAAACCTCCTTGAAATTTACCTGAGATCCTCTGAGGCTTGCTAAAACCACTGTGAAACCTCCTGAAACGTATTGAAATGCTTTGCAACGCATCTGAAACCCTCAAGAAACCTCCGTGAAATTCACTTGCAAGCCTCTTAAGCTCCCTCAAATTCATCGGAAACTTTCTGAAATGCCCTGAAACGCCCTGAAACGCCCTGAAACGCATAGAAATGCCTCTTAAACCCTCAAGAAACCTCCGTGAACCTCACTTTAGAGTATCTGAAGCCCCTGATACCTTTCTGAAACCTCCTCTGAGACACAAATGAAATGCATGTGAAACTCACCTGAAAGCCTCTGAAGCCCCCTAAACTACCTCTGAAACCTCCTGAAACGCCCTGAAACGTCCTAAAATGTCTGGAAACGCTACATTACATTTGAAAGCCTTGCCCTTCACATTTGAGGGCACTTGCCCTTCTCAAACATCTTTGTAACCTTGAAATCCATTCAGGTTAAAAATCTATTTAGGTAGTCCCGACTCATTACATAAATGGAGGTTCGGGTGTATCTTTAAGATATAGGTATAAGAGCTTTACTCAAGAATTTATGCAGCCCAAATTCAAGCCACACATCACCCGGCGTAAAATAACTGCCCTCTGAGGAGCCATTATTGTAAAGCATCTTTACGACTTTCAATTCTCATTCCAATACGCGAATGAGAACCGGCGGTGGTGGCCCCAATTGACATACATAAGTGCGACCAGAGCAGAGGATGAGGAAGCCGACAGTTGGAAATGAGTTTATCTGCCATCTGGTACGGTATATCTTATTAACGCGCACATAAATCGCGAAACCACCGCGACTAGTGGGTATCACTGTGGAACGGAAAACTTTGCGCTCAATTCGCGTAATTAAGCTGTCTGTGTTTATGATTTAGTCTGTGAAATGAAAGTGGGCGGTTATTAGGGATTTTATCGGAGATCTAAATAGTAGAAAATGAGCAAAAATATGATAACAAATTTAGCTGTGTTCCACAACAGACTGTAATGTTTACATTCCCTTATAAGCAGAGTAATATTCAAAATTTGAATTTTAAGTGCCACGTGATTTTGTACGCATATGAAAACAAATCAAAACCACTTGAATTGCCTCAAGTGTTAAGTGAATTTAATAAAAAAAATACACATTTCATCATTTCTAAAGGCTTCAAGATCCACTTTAGACTCGTCTTGTTAAGTGCTTGTTGATTTATATTGTACAAATAAATACTAACTTATAATAATCTGCACTTGACTCTTTCATGTTTCCTTTTTCAATTGTTTCATAAGACAAACATCCTTAACTGTCACAGTAAATGACTTGTGTAGCTATTTGATAACTATTTCTTTCCTTTTCTACCAAAGAGCGTATAATCACATCATTTGAAAGCTCTAATACCCGGAAAGCATCTTGCTAAATATTGTATTTCGACAACCAGCGAAATCATATTCGAAGCACATACACCATCCGAAATGGTAAAAATATATGTACGTAACCCCTTTGGCAACGCATTTACCATCCAAATTGGAAATCAAAATCGCTTCCTTTGCTCCGTTCGCTCCCGCAAGCTATATTCCCGGTCTCATCATTCTATTACCGCAAAAAATGGCGCAATTTTGTGTATTTCAAAGTGATCAAACGGCAGCCGTTCCCCTACCTTATTTAATCTGTCGGAAGATGGAAGCCTGCGATGCTGCTGCTAGAAATAACCTAGGACACGGTATGTGTCACTCTTGAAAGACTTTCACTTTTCACGTGAACAAATATATTATCATAATCGTTTACGCTCCCAGGAATCGACCGACCGAGCGAGCGTATGTACGCAAAGTGAAAAGTTCTTAAAAGGGCCTCGGAGTTTACTGCTCCCACCCCCTCGATCACCACCGGCAGCGGCAGTGTACTTACCTTCATCAAGCAATGATAAGTCCATGTAATTCATGTGCTGCGAGCATGAAAGGTTTCGGGCTCTTCAAATTATTATGGTGTCATCTGCGAAAGTTTCCAACGCTCGCATTCATTATAGGGCTGGATGGGATGCGCGGGCGAGATGGAAAGGAAGTAAATTTTGCTGCTGGGTACGTGGGGTATGGGATTCTTTCTAACAAAATTGAATTTGCCGGGATCATAAAAGCTGAATCGGGTTATATTTGGCGGGCTTCAACGTATTGAGCTGTCATCTTTCCTCACTTCGTATGTCTGTTGATTTGTTACTTAAACATTTGTAGAGGAAAAACCAGGTTAAGTCAATTTGTGATATTTTAACAAGTAATCTAAATCCTAAACAAATAAGGTTCTCGCAAAAGTTTCTTCGCATTTTTTCATCAATCTTAAATTTCGTTAGCTTGTCAGCGATGGTACATATACGAACAATTCTATTAGGGAAGCTTAAAATTCAATCCTTCCAAAAGATATTTTCTTTCCTTTCGCAATCATCCCACAAGTAAATTCGATGAAATGAATATAGGGGGAAGCACTCCAAAACACAACGACGGGAAAATTCTCAATTTTCTTTTCAAAACATTTAAAACAGAACAAATATGTATATATGTTCTTTAGGGTCCATGTAATCCATACGGTAAGCGCACGAGTATTCAGCAAATACCAGTTCGCGAGAACAGCCCTTGTTCCAGGGAACTTGAGATTAGGCCAAGGAGGGTTCCAGAAAGTTCACAGAATGCCCAAATAAAGAATATTCCAAGGGGCTTCAGGGGGTTGTTTTAGGTAATTTCAGGATCATTGTTGCGATAACATTTCGCATCCACAATTTGTCGTACACAACCCACTAAATGGGAACAATGTTCCTTTCAACGTATGTTATAAGAAAAAGAAAAAGATAGATTTAAGAAACAATAATAGTGGACGGCGTAATGTAAACCGCTGGAAGTCTTTAACAAGAAGTTTTGATTAAATTAGAATATTAAATTGACTCCTTTTATAGCATATTAAATAAGTGAGTGAGTTACTACACAGTTAGCTAGAAAGTGAACCAAATAAGTAAGTTTCTTTACTTCAGATTGCAGCTAACACTAGAAAGATCCAGCGAAGCCGATGCCAGCTGACGTTTGCTGAATCGGATGACAGGGCGTATATATATATATTGGTTGTACTGAAATATTGTAATTTGAACTACATAAATTTGATAATAAGTGAATTAATAAACCCCTCTGTTCTAGCTTTAGCTTATCAACCAATCCACCAAGTTTGATTTGCTGAAAGAATTTCAGCACCCAACCATTCGCCCTTCCCTTCGGCAACAATCATTTTAAGGGCGTTCCACCAGACTCCGACACCATGAAATTTGAAAAAAAAACGAAATAATTGACATACCAGTTGTTCTAAAAGCTAATCTTGGATGTGGATTTCGTTTATATGTATCCATTTAGTCTTCGTCAAGAATATCAAAAGGTTTTTTATACTCTGGGATGTTCTAGGTGTTCCACAACTAATAGCATTGCATAAGATACTGGGATCCGTGAAGCTCTTGACATTTACAATGTCATTTATAGACGCTATAGGGATATTCCTGGTCAGCCAAACTACCTTGGAGTTCAGGACATCAGGTCTACACTCGTAACAGTATCCATATCTGTTAAACTGAGAAACGCTACATAATCAATCGCAGTTACTGCAGCAATCTGAAGTCTAAGAGCTTTGGGACATCTAGGGTCGTCCAAACTGTTCTATAATAAAGTCTTTCAAATCTACAAGAATAATTTTATGTGTTTTCACCATATATAATAGTATTGTATAATCTACTGGGGTCCGTGAAGCTCTTACAATTCAGAGGCACTGCAGTGATATTCCAGGTCAGCCAAACTACCTTGGAGTTCAGGACTTCAGGTCTACACTCGTAACAGTATCCATATCTGTTATACTGATAAACGCCACATAATCATCCGCAGTTACTGGACCAATCTGAAGTCTACTTTTTTATTATAAACTTTTGGGACATTTAGGTTCGTCCAAACTGTTCTATAATGAAGTCCTGCAAATCTACAAGAATAACTTTGTGTTTTCGCCAAAAATAACAGTATTGCATAACCTGCTTTGGGGTCTGCAGTTAGCCTAGTGGTTAAGGCTATGGATCGCCAACCCGGAGACGGCGGGTTCGATTCCCGTTTCGGTCGGGAAAATTTTCTCAACTCCCTGGGCATAGTGTATCATTGTACTTGCCTCACAATATACAAATTCATGCATTGGTGGGCAAAGAAAGCCCTTCAATTAACAACTGTGGAAGTGCTCAAAGAACACTAAGTTGAAGCCACGCATGCCAAGTCCCAGTGGGGACGTCGAGCCATAAAGAAGAAGAAGAAGAAGAACCTGCTGGGATTCGCGAAGCTCTTAAAATCTGAAATGACATTTAGAGACACTATAGGGATATTCCAGGTCAGCCAAACTTCCTTGGAGTTAAGGACTTCAGGTCTACACTTGTAACAGTATCCATATATATTATACTGAGTAACGCTGCATAATCAACCGTAGTTACTGGAGCAATCTGAAGTCTACTTTTTTATTATAACTCTTTGGGACATTCACGGTCGTCCAAACTGTTCTATAATGAAGCCCTTCAAATCTACAAGAAAATTTTTATGTGTTTTCATCATAAATAATAGCATAGCATAATCTGTTGAGATCCGTAAAGCTCTTGAAACCTCAAATGTCATTCAGAGACATTATGGGAATGTTCCAGGTCAGCCAAACTTAGCGATGCCAGATGAATTTCTGTATCACTCGTTCAAAAATCTGTATCTCATACAAAATTTGGGTGGAAAATCTGTATCCTATACAAATGAAAAATCTGTATTTCATACAAACGCAATCTGTATAGATGCTCAAAAAACTGTATAATACAGATAAATCTGTATATATGGCATGCCTGGCCAAACTATCCATTAGTTCAGAACTTCAGGTCTACATTCGTAATATCAGCTTTATCAGACATACTGAGTAACTGAACGGTCGGCTGTCCGTATTGCTCTCGAACTTCGGTATACAGTCATACCTCGATATAACGTAACCTCGATATAACGTAACCTCGATATAACGTAACTCGATATAACGTAACTTTTACCTCGATATAACGTAACTTTTTTTTGGTTCCAACTTTTCACTTTTATAATAATTAGAGTGATTTACAAAATTTTCTATATGATATTACACCCCTCCTGGAACCAAGCCTGCTATCCAGTTATGGGATATACGACCAATTTCAAAGTTTTATAAAATCTTTCGGTGTCACAGTTGATGAGAAATGTTATATATCTCTTCACAGAACAAACATTACATCTTCTACTCATTATTTACATTATATCCCTACTGAAACATAGCCTTTAAACTCCAAACGACATGACAGTAGACAGCATTGGAAGTGAACTCGATTTCGTGTGATACTGGGTATAAGAACGCCAGTAACGGTCCGCTTTGTCTCAGAGTAAATTTTGCAGAAAATCACTAGAGAAATTCTCTGATAAATCCCTGGAGGAAGTTCTTGAGAAATCACTGGAGAAATTCGCGAAGAAATCCTCAGAAGAACTCTTGAAGGAATTCCTAAAAACATTCCTGAACAAATGGTGGAACTCCAGGAATGCCGGCAAAAATTCGTGCTTTATCCTCGGAGGAATTTCTACCGCAATAAACATATTCCTGGTAACATTCAGGGGCAGTCTTTAATTACATAAGGGAAATCTGTATACATCTCAGCGGGAACTTTTGGAGAAATTCGTGCACTGGCGGAATCCTAGTTGAATTTTCAAGAAGGGTCACAGTGAGAATCCATGGGAAAAAACTCAGGTTGAATTCCTGAAGTAATTAAAAAAAAAACCTGGATGCATTCCAGGAAGAATTCCTGGAAAAACCAAATAAGGAATATCTGGAGGAATCTTTGAAGAAATTTCTAATGAAATTCTATCTGTTATTCTTGGAGAAATCCTTACAATATTTTTTTAAAGAATTACTTCTGTAACTCAGAAGGCAATTTCCAAGGAATCTCTGAAGAAATTTCTGGAGAAATCACAGAAGTTTTTCTAACGGAATCTGAAGAGGAAATCTTTTGGAAACTCCGTCAAACTGTGCTGGATTCGTTGCAGCAAGAATACCTGGGTGAATCTTGGCAAATACCCCAAGTAACACACTTGTCATAGAACAGTCACAGTGGCGCAGGTTTTCATGACGCAGAAGTCACTGCGATTCACTTCTAGCAAGTAGGAATTCATTTGTTAGAAGAAAGTCACAGTGACTCCTGCGCAACAAAACCTGTTCCGCCGTGAGTCTTCTGTGACAAATGTGTTACTTGGGACTCTTCGAACAGGAATAGTTGAAATATTGGAACTTTTTGGAGGATCCTTGCAGGAGTGACTGGAGAAATCCTAGTACAAATTTTAAGAGGAACGACAGAATTAAACCTTGCAAAAATCTTGGACATAATAAATTTTGAAAAGCAAATCTCTTTGAGGAATCCTACAGAAATCCCTTGAGAAACCACGGGGAAAATTCGTGGAGGAATCATATCAAGAACATCTAGAGCAATTAAGGCAGGCTTTCCTAAAGATATCATAGCAGATATAAAACTCAGTAAGAATTTATGGAGGAATCATAGAATATTCTTTGAGAACTTTAGGATGAATCACATGAGGTATTTCATGAGGCACTCAACCAGGAACTCCTGGGTGAGTTCCCGAATAATTTCTAGAGAAATCCCGAGAGGAATTCCTGGAGGCATCATCGGATTATAATTTTGCCTGCGTTACATAGATTTCTTACTTATAATCACACCAATAAATAACGCTTGACGTTTGACCAGTTCTAGATGCAAAAAAGGAGAAGAATCTTGATTTATGTGACATTGGCTTAAATAGTTAAATATAAAGAGACATGCTAAGTATTCGACTTATGTATGATCTTACAAACTTTTAAAAATATATAAAATTCAATGATTAAAAAAAATATATAAGAAAGGCTGGAAATCACTGTTGGGTGATTAACATAATCTTTTTGGCAATTTTCTTTTCAAAATATGTATTTAAAACGAGATTCGCGAAAAAAACAATTTGCTTCGATATAACGTAACTTCGATATAACGTAACGAAAATAAAATTGCAGTTACGTTATATCGAGGTATGACTGTAGAAAGACGTGCGTGCATTTGTCACCATTGTGATTTCTTACGGGGACTGACTGGATCTATGGAAACTTGGTAGTTTTTCGGCTTTCAGTCACAGAAAAAGCGTTGATTATTCTAAATCATTACCTACGCTTCAATCCTATGGTTGGGATCTTCATCCGGGCTTGATATGAATCAACTTGTGAAAATCGTGAGGAGTTGATAAATAATAAATGTATTTGATGAAAAAATTCTTAAAAAAAATAAGCAAAACCGCTTAAGGCGAAACTGGAAGAATTTCCTCATTTTTTTTGGTTTTTGATTTTTTATAAAATAACGAAGCAATATTTTCAAAATCGGTTTTCGTGCACATGTTGAGTATGGATCAGGGTATATTCTGATTTTGTAACGCAGCATAAAATGTTTTTCGTTTTTGCAGAAATCATTTTTGTGAAATTTTGTTCAAACATGGTTTCTGTAAAAACGATAACCATTTTATACCGCGTAAAAAAATCAGAAGATACCCTGATCCACACTATACATGTGCACGAAAACCGATTTTGAAAATATTGCTTCGTTATTTAATAGTACATCAAAATCAAAAAATGAGGAAATTCTTCCAGTTTCGCCGATGAGTTACGGTTTTGATAAAAAAAAAACTTCTGGAAGACTCTAATTTCACTTTGAAATTGATATATCTATTGGTTTATATATTTGTGCACTTCTTCAAGATGTTGAATTCCGACCAAAATTTCCAAAATGGGACCCCTCTGGACTTAAGAGAAAATCAAATTTGTATCGGCCATATTCAGAAAAGCAAGAATTTTATCAAAGCCATAATTGAATTTGGAAACTTATTGATGGCTCATATTCCGACGCTATGTTAAACGTATAGGCCGAGCTGAAAAATATCAAATCTCTCAGTTGACTGCTTGACCACCTTCACTAGCACTGGATGCCGATCATTATCAAGACATTTCGGCAATTTTTTTTTCTGCGCACTTTAGCCTATATTTTATTATCATTAGTTATAAGATTCATGTAAAATTTGACAAAAAAAAGTGCAAACAATCGAAATTTCCCTTTTTAAAGCCCATTCAAATTCCTACCGTGTTACAGAGCGCGAGGACTCAACCAGTTGCATCAAAATTGTTCGCAATAATTTTAGACGCAGAAGGGGATTGGTGCTATAAAATTTAAATTTTTCCATACAACGTTGATCCATCCTACTGTAAAATGACGCCTCAGGAATCTAAAATGATGTAATTTGACAAGATCGCTTAAATTTTTATCAAGATTTTGTTCTTTTACACATATTAATCGCTTGCATCGATTTTGTTCACCTGCGTAATTTCAGCAATGGATCCAACCCTGATTCTGCAACACTGCCGGTAATCTCAAGTGTGGCCAGAGACTATTTTCTTGCTGCCCGTGTATCTGGTTAACGAACATTTTTGATGATTTGATGTTTCGCATGCATGGGTTTGGTTTTGTTTTTTAATTGGTCACTTCCGACGGGACACCTGGAACCGGTCTGGAACACAACCGGTTTAGATACGGTATGAAACTGTTTTCTTGCTTACCGTTCATCTGGTTATCGAAAAACCCCGCTCTTCCATGTGTCACATGCATGGGCTTGGTTCACTTTTTTAATTGACCACTTCCAGCGGGACAGCTGGAACCGGTTCCGGAACACAACCGGTTCAGATATAGTCTGAAACTATTTTCCTGCTTACCGTTCATCTGGTTATCGAAAAAGCCGCTCTTTGATGTGTCGCATGCCTGGGTTTGGTTTACTTTTTTAATTGGCCACTTCCGGCAGGACATCCGGAACCGGTTCCGGAATACTACTGGTTCAAACATGGTCTGAAACTATTTTCCTGCTTACCGTTCATCTGGTTATCGAAAAAGCCGCTGTTTGATGCGTCGCATGCCTGGGTTTGGTTCACTTTTTTAATTGGCCAATTCCGGCAGGACATCCGGAACCGGTTCCGGAACACAACCGGTTTAAACTAGGTTTGAAACTATGTTTCTGCTTACCGTTCATCTGGTTATCGAAAAATCCGCTCTTTGATGTGTCGCATGCCTGGGTTTGGATCACTTTTTTAATTGGCCACTTCCGGCAGGACATCCGGAACCGGTTCCGGAATACTACCGGTTCAAACATGGTCTGAAACTATTTTCCTGCTTACCGTTCATTTGGTTATCGAAGAAGCCGCTGTTTGATGTGTCACATGCCTGGGTTTGGTTCACTTTTTTAATTGCCCAATTCCGGCAGGACATCCGGAACCGGTTCCGGAACAGTACCGGTTCAAACGAGGTTTGAAACTGTTTTCCTGCTTACCGTTCATCTGGTTATCGAAAAAGCCGCTCTTTGATGTGTCGCATGCCTGGGTTTGGTACACATTTTTAATTGGCCACTTCCGGCAGGACATCCGGAACCGGTTCCGGAATACTACCGGTTCAAACATGGTCTGAGACTATTTTCCTGCTTACCATTCAACTGGTTATCGAAAAATCCGCTATTTGATGTGTCGCATGCATGGGTTATGTTCACTTTCTTATTTGGCCATTTCCGGCGGGACACCCGGAACCGGTTCTGGAACACTACCGGTTCAGATATAGTCAGAGACTATTTTCCTTCATCCCGTTCATCAGATAATCGAAAATGTCGTGGTTTGATGGGTCGCATGCATGGGTTTGTTGCATTTTCATATCTGGCCCCTTCCTGGGGTACCGGTCCGGAACACCTAAATGGCCATAACTCCGGAACGGCTGGACCGATCTGAACCATTTTCAATAGGAAACAATGGGACAATGTATCCCGTCGAATGAACCATCGGTCGTTGAAATCGGTTCATATTTATTATCTAAAAATGAGGTGACCTTTTTGTACACATACACACATACACACGCACACACATACATACACACACACACATACATACACACAGACATCATCTCAACTCGTCGAGCTGAGTCGATTGGGCTCTATCAAATTTTCGTTTTTGGAGTGAACATATAGCCTTTCGGTACACCTTGGTGTACGACAAAGGCAAAACATAGAAAAAAATCCAGAAGAACGCTTGCAAAAATTCCGGCTTCAAAGGGTTAAGGGCGAATCAAAGGGGGTTTCATAGCCTTCGAAGGGTGTTACAAGGGTTGCAGGGGTATTTCTGAGGCATTTCATAGCGTTTCAGGGAATTTCAGGAACTTTTTAAGGGCTTTCCAAGTGGTTTCAGCGGCGTTTAACATCATTTCAGGGATGCTTCAAGGGGCTTTTATGGTCGTTTCAGGTGGGGTTTCAGGATGCTGTTGGGGATGTTCGGAGGGTCATTTCAAATTGATTACAGGGACTATGTGGGCATTTCAATGGAGACCTGTGGACCCCCTGAAGCCCCTTGCAATCTACTGGAATGCCCTTGAGATTTCCAGGTACCCTCTGAGATCTCCTGAAACGCTCGTTAGATTTCTAGCTACTACCGTAAACCTCCTGAAATCCCATAAAATGCCCCCGAGACCCTATTAATCTGTATTGAGGCCCCCTAAAGCACCCTTGAGATTATTGGAACGCCCCTGGTACCTCCTGAAACGCCCCTATGATCTCCTGAAGTCCCCAAGAACGTCTTGAAACGCCAATAAGATATACTGGTATCCATTGATACGGCCCTGAGGCCTTCTGAAACTCCTCCGGAACTCCCTGAAACTTCTTGAAGCAGTGTTGCGAAAAAATCTCTCATTCTTTTAAACAGTAACCAACAAATCTTTTCAGTCATTTTTGCTTCTAGTCTTGTTTAAAATGATTTCTGTCAACAAGGACACTCTTCAAATGAGAAGCGATTCATTGTCATTTAAATGAATTGTCACTCAAGTTTTTAGCTGGGCATGAAACATGCAATACTGAGAAAATTTGAACCGTTGGGTCTATGTTGAGTTTGGTGGCTAAAATTTTAACAGGTGAATAATAGGTTTATGTCGGGTTACACGTTAACAATGACGAATTAAGCTTTAAACTTGCGACACCAAAACTTATGCTTTCTTTCTGTGGCGTTATTGCATGATTTGTGCCTGTTGTCAAACGTCAAAGAGCCTTGACTGATGCTGAAATTGGTGTCAGTTGAACGATCAGAGACCATCGTGGTGACCAGAGACCATCAGAGACCAAATAGTGGCTGTCAATAGGACGCAAACAGTAAAGTACTAGATTGAAAGTAGTGAGCTGAATTTTTGTATGGTGAGATGATCAATTCTCTATTTCTTCAATGAAATGGTTCAAACGGCGTGGGTATTATGGTTTCTTGCCAAATATTATGCTGTTTGAGAAAAAGTTTGGGTAACTGTGTTGTTAAAGTTGCAAAAAAAAAATAATAGGGCAACAACACACTTACCCAAACTTTTGCTCAAACAGCATCAAATTAGTCAAGAAATCATGATACCCACGCAGTATGCACCATTTCATTTCAGAAATAGAGAATTGATCATCTCACTACACAAAAATCCAGCTCACTACTTTCAATCTAGTGCTTCACTGATTGCGTCCTATTTCAGCTTAAAATGTCGGTTGATATTGAAGCTTCGCAACACTGCACGCCTCTGTGACTTCCTTCTGAAACTCCCGGGACCCCCTTGATGCGCATGATGATTAGCATGAAATTTATAAAGTAAGTCATTTTTTTTGCAAATTAGGACTGCCTTTTTAAATAAATACATTTTATCACTTTCATAGGTTGTGATAAACTTACGTTACGTAGCCCTCAAACTAAAAAAAAATTATTTTTGTTGAAAATTTGAGATAAGATTCAAAGTTTCTAATATATTTAACCAGGCTTTAATCTGGCTCCAGATATAGTTTTTTTTATCTGTATTAACGAGATTTTTAGCCCTAGGCTAGTTCATCTTGTGACCCACGTTGTACTTCCCTTCCGAAGGAAGAACTCACATTTTGTGAGTTTGTCGGGAGTGGGATTCGATCCCAGGTCCTCGGCGTGATAGTCAAGTGTTCTAACCATCACACCAGGTCCGCTCCACCCAGATATAGTTGTAATTGAATGCTTCTGCAGAACTTTAAAATCTACTTTAAAAAAATATCGGTTGAAAATGCTATACAAATTCACAGCGATTGGGTGAACATCAAGTAGCTTTTAGAATTATAGTACTGCTCGATGGTCAGATGAGTCCTCTTGAAATTTCTAATAATATCTTTAATACACACTTATTTTATTTCCATTTTTTTTTTTTGAATCACTTTTCAGTTGTTCCGTTAAAGTTCAGATTATCGACATTCATCTTAATTTCACAGCTTTACCGAAGTTCGGTAAAGGCAAGGTTTCTTGTCGAAGTTTGACATTTTTTTTGTTGGTTTTTGGTATTTCTACATTTATTTTATTTTTAATTGCTGAAACTGGCGTGTACGTCTAACATTAAATGCTAACTGCAAGCAACAACTTGAACTCATTTTTTTTTTCAGAACGCGAGTAAAATCTAATATTTTACCCTAATCATGAAACTTACGATTGAAAACTCATAGTTATAAAATCGATTTCAAAACGCAGACTGTAGCTTCAATATTAAATATACTCCAGACTTATGATACAAAATTTTGAATAAAATTAAGGAGAAATCGAAATTCTATAAATAATTCTTCTAGAAATGGATTCTCCATGGGAGTAAGGTACCCTGGGGCAAGTGGGATCTAAAAAAGTGCTAGTTTGATTTTGTCTTGCTAAAAAATTTTAAACATAAATTATTTTATAATTTCAATGGTTCTAAAAGACATTGTTGGTATATTTCTTCATATTAACGGACATTAAAACTTTTTCAAATTTTTTAAATTTTACATGCATATAAAGAAAAGTGTAGCAGATCTTCATTTACTCCGTTTCACGGGCAAGTGGGACCTATTCGAAATGTTTGTACATATGGCTTAATATAGTTGCTGCTTGTAAGGTTGCATAAGCATAAAAATCTCATACGAATATGTTCAGAGATTTGTGTTGGACGAGTTTTGTGGTACCGTGCATAAATTACGTAACACATATAATAACGAATCACTGATAGAAAAAGTTGATTTAACGCTAGTAGCTCATGCAAAACCAATATTTTTTTCACACAGAAAGTGCCACAAAGTTGAATGATGGAAGATTTCAAAACTTGCATTTCATATTACATTGTTGATGAGTATCACCAAAAGATTTTTCAAGATTTACAGATGTTATGTTTTTCCTTACATCATTTTATGATCATTAAATAATGTTTTTTTAATCGTGAAATTTGAACAGGTCATTTTTCTATTTTTTAAATACTTTATGGACGGTTCCTTAACACTCAGAAAAACTCATTTTGCAGCGAAAAACGAAGAAATGATAGAATGACAGACGAAAATGTGAAAAATAGATGGTTTCGAAAAAACAATATGTTTTAACAAAGACTTCACAAATTTAAACAATAGCTTCATCATCAAATAGAATAGAAGTTATTAAGTATAATTCAACGATTGATTACTTAAGGCGTCGATTTTTACTTCCCTTTTGTGTAAATTTCTACTTAAGCTGTAGAAAGCGAGATCAAACTATGAAATTGTGTGTGTTTGCTCTCATAGGTCTCACTTGCCCCAGATGCTGAAATGCACTGGGGTAAGTGAGAGCAGTTCATTAAAGGTAAAAAATGAACATAAATTACAGCTTTTTCGCTTGAAATAATTTGCAAGCACTCCAAATATTATCCTGAAACCGGAAAAGTTTGACTTTTTTCGTTAATCTATTTTTAAACGACGAATCTAGTAGAGTACGTTAATCTCACTTGGTGAATTAAAAATGATATATGAACAACAATAACAGATATGGTCTCTTTAAGGTGGAAACAATAACTGTTTTTGTATTCAAAGTATCTGTAGGTGTGGTAGCTATGTTTTCCACGAAGAACGTTTGCCTTAAAAATAGATAATAAAAAAATAATAGCTGTAGGTCTCACTTGCCCCGGGGTACCTTATTTGAAAATTAGAAAATGGCTTGCAATAACATTCGACATAAGTTAACAAAGACTTCGCGACCCACCAAAAATCAGCCCGCGACCCATAGTTTGAGAAACGCTGATGTAGGGCATTAAAAAGGTGAATTAAAAGTTTATAAAATTAACCTGCATAAAAAGAGGTATTACAAGCCAGGTTTCAGAATTATTCAAGAAGTCGTGTATCTTCCAGGTGGATGAGTAATTATCAATATGAGCAAAAACTTCTGATTTTTTGTCTGATTTATGTCACAAGCCACGTTCTGATAAAGGTGATTAAGTGCCTGGGTTGATACAGATAGGTCATACAAAGACAGAAATGTGTATGTTTACGCTTAGCAGATAGACTCTTTTCAAAATATAATCCATATTTTTCCATTTTTAATTGTGCATTTTTTCAACACATTTGCGTTTATGAACTTCAGGCTTTACTTATATCATTTCGGTTAATTATTGAAAAATCAACAATGTTCGTGCCAAGAAGTATGTTTTGATGAACTAGAGGGTAAATATCGTAGTTTTTCCATGATGTAGATAAAAACCATTGGGAACAAAAACAAAATTTATTCCCATACATATATCAAGACCGGCAAAATGTAATATAGGAAATGGAAATAATCGACAAAGCTCAACAACAGTTGCGTATTAGAGTATCCTCCTCTGCATCGATTTGACGCCTATCAGAACAAACGTATTTGTATTCGATAAAATATATCGTTTCCCTGAACTACGATTGTGCGGCGCTCCTATCTCGTACACCATACCCGGTCTTATGTAAACCATACATATCTTTTCCTGGAAGCATCACCGACAAACCCTTTCTAATATCATTTTCGAACGGTTTTCCTCCATTTCCTTTACAGGTCGACGTATTCCGATCGCATTGCCAAACACAGGTGCCCTGTCACGTAGACGCCATACGCTTTACATCCGATCGGCCATCATCGTCTTCATTTTATTTGCATTCCTGCAGTTTCACGTGATAAACTATGGTAAGTGTGCAGCAGAGCTTTCTACATAAATACGTATGCCATGTAGGGAATGAAAAGGAAAACTATTAAATTTATCTGTCACTACATTGTTTTCCCTCACACAGACTCCAACGAGTCGGGACCGGCAGATACGGCCAACTACTCGACGGCAGCGATCCTGCAGATGGTGCCACCGGTTTTCCATAAATACCTGACATCGAAGACCCGCAACGGAACGCAAGGTAAGTTTGGTGAATGACTTTGTAGTTGATAAAATTTATTGAGTACAATTTGATTGACTGTTTCGATTTCCAAGTGATTTTAGCCCCTCCCGCTTTTAACAGTATCAGTTTCACCAAAAAATCCTCCAAATAAGGGATAAACACTTACCAAGAATTCTACAAAAGATCTACCCCACTTCAACCGAAAATACTATTTGTTTCTCCCTTGTTGATTACATCAGTATGATCCTTCAGATTTTGTTACAAACCGAGGCTTATTGTTGGCTCAAATTTCGTAAGCATCTTACAAACGTCCCACAAAATTAAATTCCACAAAAGTCAAACAGTGACTTCTCCACATTGCTACAATCATTCATCCGGTATCCACTTACAAACAGCACAGCAGCTAGCGCTTCAAACCAAGCGACTGCAGCCTCATAATGATTCTAGGCCACTTCAAAGACTCCGGCACGAAATTCTCCCACGACGAAGATCTAACAGACTCGGTAGTAAAACACTTCTCAAACCGCATCGACCAACCGACCACCGGCACATTCAAAGTTGTAAAGTTCCGTGCTACTTCTGGCTAAAGCCAACTCAACCAACCAACCGACCAACGAACGACGATTCTCGGAAAAAGGATGCTCCATTCCATGAATTGAATCATTTCACCATCTCCGGCAGCAGCAGCATCTAGTCAGCACATCAACCAACCGGAATGGCTGAAGATAACGACCCGAGGGCTATCGATGCAATGTTCCATCCGGGCAGTTCTTCCAATTTGCCACTCATCTGGAAGCAACATAAAATAACAATAGATCTGGTGGCGGTGGGAAGCTGTGGGAAGCAGACCACAAATAGACTTATTCATGTCAGTGATTTGGTATCATTCGTTCCAGTCAGCGAGATGCTAACTCTGGTGTTAACTTTTTATTAAACAACCGAAGAAGAAAATAAATCACCAATGCTGAAAAGGCGTAGGTATTCAGCATGACCATACTAAGGGTGACGGGTTCGGTTCCCGGTCGGTCCAGAAACGTTTTGTAATGGAAATTTTCTTGACTTCGATGGGCATAGAGCATCTTCGTGTCGAAATTCTCGAAATCATTTGTTCAACAAACGACAAAACGACTCACAAGTGAACAGCTATCTCAGACACAGCAAGCATTGCCGGGACCACCAACACACCGGAAAGGACAAACCTTTGCACACGTCAAGTTCTGCTATCGACCGCTATTGTGCGGATATGCAACACCAACAGGCGATCAATACTGGCCAGAGCAGTGCCCAAGTATCATTTTTTATTCGAATAGACTAGATGAGGTTCTTAGAACTATCATAAATGCAAAATTAAAGGTTTTATGACGGTTCTAAAAACCTCCACAAGACTAATTGGCCAAATAAATGTTACTTGGATGCTCTACGTATTGCATCGCCATTTCCCAATTTTGCCGACACATGGACCTGAACGAATTCCATGATTATCTAGCGGGGAAAGGAATCGACGGTTCAGGAAGCGTTTCGCGAAAGCCTGGTCACACTACACAGCCCTCATTTCGCTAGCATCTTGGATTTATATGAAGTTTTGCGCTTCATCGCTTCAACGATGACGATTCCACTTCCCAGCTAACGCGAAATCTTATATGATGTTGAATAGGATGCTAAAGTGGAGGCCATATGCGTACCTGCTTCCATTTAACCACGTGTAAAGCGTACGAAGGTTTAGAAACTACTTAGATGAATTTGCCGGTTGACATCGTTTTAGTTAGTTGACCCTGAGTTCTGCCGAACATCAGTCATCGACATGGCCATCTCGACCTACCCCAGGATGAGCGGTTCAGGCTCAATAAGGATGGTCCGACGTTCCTGAATCCTGAACATCGTTTTTTGATGGATTGTCTTCGGTTGCATCTCCAACAGTACGATCTCCGCGCCTACGTCGACCACTACGATTTGTTCCACGTCGTAACTTCAAACAACGTTATCTGCATGCTCTAGAGTTGTTATCTGTTCCACGGAAGAATCCGCACGCGAGAAGATTTTTAAGCAAACGACCATCCGTGACAAACATAAACGCTTTGTCGTATTTCTGCCCAGGAAGGAGCACATAATCGATCACTTGCGAAATTCCAGAAGTAGCTACAAGCTTGAAAAGGCGAATTGCTACAAATCCAGACGTTGTATTGCGAGTGCATGGAAGAATATGCGTCAATGGACCAATGTTGAGGGTGAATGAGGAAGAACTGTCTGAATCAGTGTGCTAATCTGCCGCACCATACTGTATGAAAACTAAATCACACAACAACAAAACTTCGCGCCGTGTATGGTTCTTCGTGCGAGACCCCTTCCGGTGCTTCCCTCAGCAAAGAGTTATTAGTGGATCCCGGTGTCCAGGACGACCTTATCTCGATACATGCTCGTTTACGCCTGCACCGAATCTTCTTCGTAGCCGACGTAGCGAAAATTATATGGATGATTTATATGCGGTCAGATCAGAAGCTACAACTGATTTTTTGGGGAGCCACGCCAGATGAGACCATCTAGGTGTTGCAATTAACGACCGTAACGTATGGAACCTTGTGCGAAAGGTCCTGCATGAGAGCACGACCTGCTTTCGAATCACACCCAGATACCAGGAACAGCTATTGACAGAGCGATCACCTGAAAGAGTTAACCCGGCACCGTCGTTCCTCAAGGTCGATGTAGATCTGTGTAGATTATTGCGGCCCGTTTCTGGTCACCTACACAGCAGCGTCCCGTCAAGTGATTCGTGCCGATATTTGTCTGCATTATCACCAAAGCTATCCATGTCGAGTTAGGCCGACCCCACCACTCCTAGCGTCGAGGCCGTCTTTTTTTATAGAATGAGGAAATCTGTTGGTTGGCAACACCGTAGAAAAACCTCATTCTGCATTACCTGATCTTGCTCCGCGGTACGCCCGTAAGGGATTACTTCGTAGAAGGGGGGGGGGGGCGTACTTACGCACTCTCACTATCAAACGTCAGCCATCACATACAGCTGTTCTCTAGGGGGCCAACTCGACTAACTGTTGGTCGGCCCGCCATTTCCTCTCGAAGTGTGTGGATACCGTGGTCGACACGGCGTTCCACTCGTCCATCTCCGTACATCAGACACGAATGCCACATAAGTGGTAAAGTGTCTTTAATAAATATTATTAATAATAATAACCCCCGTACACATTCTCTCTATTATGTTATCGGGAGTAAATAGTATCCCTACCGCATACCTCTAACATGCTCGACCTCTGCTCCGCGAAACGCGGGCATTCGAAGAGCACATGTTCCGCCGTTTCCGCCCTGTTTGCACACTCCGGACATGAGGGTGAATCTGCATGCCCGAACCTGTGCAAGTACCACCTAAAGCACCCATGGCCCAACAGGAATTGTGTCAGGTGAAAGTTCACTTCGCCATGGGGAGTACACGTCCACCGGGACACGCTCGGTATGAGCCTGTGTGCCCACCTACCCCTGGTTGAAGAGTCCCAGACTCTCTGCCATTTCACCATGGACGAAGTTCATGGCCGACTAGCCGTAATCGTGTGCGATATTGCCGAGAACATTAAATATTGGAGCCGAGCGAGAACTTCAGCAGCTGTAGAACAACTCCGCGATGAGTTTTGTTCATGGACGAGTGGTTTCTGCCATTCAGGTGGAATCTCAACCGCGTTACCGAAGTGTTCAAAGACTAAGACGATAATAACATCAGCGAGGTGCGCAACGCAAATGGGGTTTTCCAACGAGCAATTTTGAAGATTTGTGTCCTATCAGATATCACAGACACATTCTACGGGCCCCGTATCATCAATACCAATTTTTCAAAGTTGAGTTATGGCATATTTGACATTTTTATCACATTCTACATTACTTTTGTCTTCCAAAAATGTATTCGACATGATATTAGTGTGACAATAAATATAAATTGAACGACGATTAAGATTAACATTAAAATCGCGATTTTAAGTCTTTTAGGCACACTTTTCATCCAAACTATCGTATTTTAAACACTAACACACTGATTTTTCAAAAGTCTTCCATCATTTGTAGATAAATGTATGTAGATTTTTAGCATAAAAAGATTTTTAATCGGAAGACTTTACAACTCTGAAATATGGCTGATCATAGTATGGGTTTTTATTGCGTTGTAACGTCACGAAAAATCAACATTTTTAAATTTTATTCAAATACGGAAAACGTTACAAATATGAAATTTTGTATGCTCTTTGTACTCGAAAAGATCTTTCAAATGAGACTAAAAAAAATTAAACCGGTTCACGGAAGCCTGAGTTTCACCTGGTTGAATTTTGCGTTGTAACGTCACGAAAAAAAGTTCTGTGGAAAAGACCAAATCTTTCTGGATTGGACGGCTTCTGAATTGGACAAACGTAGTTCTATATTCAAAACAGTTTTGTTCTCGTTGTGTATGAGCTCTTTATTGAGATATCGTTTATAAATTGCGTACCATTGCCTACTACGTAGATTACGTACGGGGGAGATGGTGTTAGGCCAAAATCTATTATGTAATTGTACTGCGATATTGCAAATTTTTTTAATCGTAATCTAATACCACTCAAACCGAAAATTTCTGTGATATGAGTGGCCAACGGACGAAACACTGACGAAATTACAAAGTTATTAAGTTGGTCAAAGACTTACAGTTGATGGATAGTTTGATTTAAAGTTCCACCAACAGGCGGCGCTATAGAACTTACAAATTTTAAATTTCATACATCTCAGGATCCCTTTTACATAGAAATACGATTACTTCGGCAAAGTTGTTTGGTTACTAAAGGACTTGCAGTTGATTTACCAATAGATGCGAGATTTTGCCACTAGAAGACGTTAATTTCCATTTTGCAAAAGCAGGCAAGGGATTAGAATTTCTTGAAAAGTATTCTACAAGCTGGAACTTTTTTCACTTTGGACATATTGTTTCAAATCAAATTGTAATCAAAGATCAATATATAATTCTTAACTCTCAAAATTGAATTCAATTTTATTCACTTATTCCTTAGATATAAGAGTTAATAGAACACAGTCAAAAATATGATTCTGCTTAAAGCGCTCCATTTTTGTGTAGAGCTAACCAATCAAGTCCAAAATTGTAGAAATTACAAGATGAGGAACTATCAGTCAAAATTTGAGAAAAAAGTTACGGCTTGTTGAATGTGTTTTGGGTAATTAATAAAATTGGCATGCTTTTGAAAATTTGCAACTACCACCACTGTGTGGCAGAAATTAATATCATACGGCTATTAAACTGAAAGTCTAGTGATCGACCAAACAACTTTAATAATTAATCACGAACCTGAGATAAGTAAAACCAAAAATGTGTATGCCCTCTAGCGCCTCCTAGTGGAAGGATTTGAAATCATACAGCCCATCAATTGAAAGCTCTTGACCAGCCAAACAATTTTGTCGAGGACACCAACTGTCTAAATAGTTAGGATTACGTGGATATTACGTCAGTGTTACATTTATTTTTGATATAACAAGAATCACCGATAAACAGACGTAACACCTACGAAATTGAAACTCATATCTCGGGACTCTAATTACTTAGACTTTAGACTTTTAGAATGTTGATGTCTTTGGAAAAGCTGTTTATCTTGTCAAGAATTTTCAGTTCAAAAACCGTTTGGTTCAAGTTTCTAACTGACTAGTGGTAGTTGATATTTTGAAAAATAATGCACTTTATATTTATTCAAAAAATATTCAACATGTTGTAACTTCTTATAAAGTGCCCAAACATTTTGCCAAGAAATAGTTACTCAACTAATCAAAATTTGTTGAGATTTTTTGAGAAATTCTAAACTATTGTAAACTTTTAATAAGCGTCACCCGGTGTGTCTGAATCTCACATCCAATAGTAAATCAGCTGTAAGTTTTATCAAACAACGTTGCCAAAGACACTAATTCTCTAAGTAATTATGACTCTGACATATATAGGATGGATTTTTTTTTGTCAGAATTAGCTCTATTTGTCTCTGGAATCACAGAAATTGATGCCCCTGAGTGGTATGCAGATGCTCAGGAATGTCTTTGGTTCAATAACTGCTCGCACATCTTAAAGCGTTTTCAATTGAATCAATGACATTGCATAAATTATTGAAAAAATGTTTCATTCGACGGCGTGATAAGTTTTATGCTGCAAAATCTAAATATCTGGCGGTGCGAAGTAATGAATATCAAGGGTTTAGTCTTTGGGACAATATTAGATGAATATGGGTGGTACTAGGCCGAATATGGGTACCATTAACCTTCATGAAGGAGTTTTCATACTGCTGATAGCAATAACTTGGCCCTCCGAGCCATTTATCACAAAACGGATTTTCAATAGAATAAAGTTCTCCTTGAAGCAGTGAAGATAATGCAATGATATATTTACAAATTCGGGTAAATTTGGCTGATTATTCTGATTCTAACATGATGTGCATTTTCGTGACGTTACAACGCGAGCAGAACCCTGTTTGAAACTGAACGGGCGTTGTAACGTCACGAAATGTAAAAGTCGATTATTCAAAAACAAATCCGAAATTAAAATGTTTTATTCCATTGAATTGAAGAACAAACCAATAAATTTCAATGGTGGAAAAAAAATCAGAATATCATAAAAATCCGAGCAGATTTTTTAAGATGTTGGTAGCGCGTTAGAGAGGGTCGGATTCTAGCGCGTTGTAACGTCACGCTACAAATACGCATTTTGAACACGTTTTTCTAATGAAAACTAAATGTTCAGAAGGTCAAATATATCAGAAATTTTACAAGGAATCCGAATATGAAAAAATATTTTGCGGTTTACGCTCGTTTTCATGAGTTAAAGAGGAAAATCTGACTACGAATGCGTCAAAACGTTGTAACGTCACGATAGAATGTGTCCACAACATCTACCAACGATGCGGCATAACTCAAGAGAATCTTCTTGTTTGCCACGCAATATACGCATCCAAAATAATATTTGGCAGAGGAATCTCTCATTTAATAACTGTGGTAGTAGGGCAGTTCAGACTTTGAACATGTCAAAAATTCAAAGCTCCCATATGTTCGTTGCAATCTTTGGTGCAAAACTAGAGTCCTGTCAAATTTTCAGCCATTTCGGTGGTGATTTAACGGTGGCTCAAAAGCAAAACATGTTTATATGGGAATTACTATGGAGAATTTTAAAGTATTAAAAATAAAAATTAAGTTTGAAAATTAAATTTGAATTGTTTTTTGAAAGTTTGTTCTAGCAAAAATTTCACTTGAACCCTTTGCGCCACCCCTAAATATTAACCGAAATCGCTCATTTTTTACAGCTCACTTATTTCGACTAGTACACTGAAATAAATTTTGTTGTAGTTTCTACCGAAACCATGGTAAAATTAAGAACTGCACCAACAATTTTCAACCGAATGCAAAATTCTGTTAATTGTACTGAAACATTGTCAATATTGCCATGCGTGCGGTAACATTGACTGAAAACATTCTTGATGCTACTATTTTGACGTTGTATTTTTAACCACGTTTATCCAAGACGCGCAACATTCAAGTCGACATGGTCGAAATTACAATGCCAAAATAGTAGCATCAAGAATGATTTCAGTTAACGGTACCGCACGCATGGCAATATTGACAATGTTTCAGTACAATTGGGTTGTTTAGTGAATAAAATATTACTATTTTCTATAGCCTAATCGAAAGAGCTCATTTTTATGAGTATAACGTGATTTTATTGGATTCAAATACCTTCGTTTTGATGATTAAATTAACAAAACAGTTTTAATTTTTGTGGATAGAATGACAGTTCAATCGATAAAATGACAGTTTGACCCGAACAAAAATTTTTCCCCATACCAACTTTAAATGCACTTAAAAAACACTTCCCGGACTCCAAAAATTATGAAATTTTGGATTTCAACTAATTTTTGGGCGGAAAATCGGATTATGAGATAATCCGGATACCCCTAAAGAACCCAATTAACAGAATTTTGCATTCGGTCGAGAATCGTTGGTGCAGTTCTTAATTTTACCACGGATTCGGTAGGAACAACAACAATTTTTTTTGGGGTGTAGATCACTTTCAACTTGGAAAAACATATATCGGAGAGACTTTTTGAAATTAGTCCCACTCTAGTGTCGCAGGTATCGAGAATCCAGCAGACGTAGCTACTTTCGCGAGGTATTTAGGCTAGGCAGTTAGAATATCACACTGTCTGGTTCAACGATGCGCAGTCTAGATGAGTCAAAGTCGGAATTTCTGGCCAGAGGATTCTGAAGTCGACATTGAACAGCTCGATTTGAAACGAAACGAAAATCCGAAACCATTTCGCTGCAAGCAGCAGCTCCGAGGAAACTGCAAGCTTGTCCTTGGAAGAACAAGCAAAACAGCCGTCAAAGATGTCGTCACTAAATACTAAACTGCGACTGCGAGTAGAGATAGGGTAAAAGCACTCCTGTCATTGTTGTTTTCCGATCAGCAACACGGGAACGAAATGGAATAGGTACTCACCATGGTACTCACACTCGCACACAGCGTGCTGATAGCTGACATGGCAAAATTTCCATTCAATTTTCTGTAGTTGAGTGTTTTTACGTATGGGGCATTCACCCACCGCTTGAGACGAATGGCCTGTCAACATGAGTAGTTTTTTTTCGTCCCCTGTTGGGGAAACTAAGCCACTGCGTCTAATAAGCTGAACTTTTGTGGCATGAATATAAGTAGTGTGTGGATGATTGGGAATTGACCATGTTGGGCCGCTCACGAATGGAGCTCTCGGACTCTGTCAGTTCTCACATCGAGGAACTGAAAACGACCGCCGCAGTCATTCATTTTCGGCTGAAAAATAGGCACTGAGACTGATATTTAGCAGCCCTGCCACCCAGAACAAAATGCGATGAGGGGTATTTCGACAAATTTCTCCCATACAAAATTTGAATTGATTTTTAAACAGGTTCCCGGGTACCAAAATTCATAAAAATTTGGATTTCGGCTCAGTTTGGCATGCAGATTCTGAATATGTAATTATCTCAACACCGCTAAAGAAGCCAATTCCGGATAACAATGTCATTGCAAGCGCCAGAAATAGGTTCTGGAATTCTGGATCTGCACGAATTTATACTGGCCTGCTTACTCTCATAGAAAATTTGACATTTAAGCGGTGTCGGCTTCGCCCAAACGTCAAATTTTCTGTGAGAGTAAGCAGACCAGCATAAATTTGTGCAGTGGCCCATAGGGCACTGCATGAAACTCTCTCCTTCTCTTTCACTCTTCCAAAAATTTTGTAAACAACAAGGCCAAGAAACTTCAAAATCCCATACAAAATCAAAACAATGCAGTGCCCTATAGGGCACTGGAAACTGCGGTTGCTAAGTTATTTTTTTTCTATGTCTCTGACGTTTCATTGGCTAGCTTTTCATGGGTGGTTTGATTCAATTCAACATGTGGGTTCCCGTGCGTAGGAAAGGGACGTGTTACTCGTTCCGGATCACGGATGTGATATGATACTAACAACCTCACTGTGCTGATTCATGGCATGACAGCACGGTGACACCACAGGTGTTCTATCCAGGATTCCTTCAAGAAATTATTTGCCGTTTCTCCACAAGTTTGTTCCAGGACTCCTCCAGGAGTTTATTGTGTGATTATCTGTTAGTTCATGGTGAGATTTGTATTTGAATTTACTTATATATCCATCTGATCTTAATGATCTCAATGAAATCTTAAAACTAGATCACACATCACAAACATATCGAAATACATACAATATATAGAACACATGTTGAAATTTCAGCTGGACTACTTCCTATGATCAAACAATTATAAACAAATTTTAATCACAAACCATACATACATCGCACAAATCAAAACTCAAAAATACAGCATATGCAAAACTTTAAGGCATATCATTGGTAAAACATGTTAAGGCTTCCATGTATCGTTGTGTCGATTGATAAACTCGCGGAATCTAATTCTTTGAGGCCAAGTTGTACCATTCATAGCTTTAACTCTTTGATCTTCATCCAAAACAACTTTAAAGGACACATAATCGAGCTTAGAGTAACCAATCCCTTTCGAAACTAATCGTTTTACATCTAATGCATGCGTATTATTAAGGTCAAGACTGCGAGATATCATCAATTGGCTTCTTTAACGGTGTTGAGATAATTCGATATTCTGAATCTGCATGTCAAACTGAGCCGAAATCCAAATTTTCATGAATTTTTGAGCCCGGGAACCTATTTAAAAATCAATTCGAAGTTTGTATGGGAGCGATTTGTCGAATCACCCCTCGTCGCAGTTTGTACTGGGCGGAGCTGTCAAACAGTTGCCCAGCTGTCAAAAGGTGATTTCAAAAAATTTCTTCGAAATTGATTTTAGGTACCAAAATAAGGTTCTAAAAATCTGAAAAAAAAATCATAGTGGCTCAGAAAAAGGTGCTCTTTCGTATAAAATCGAAAAATCAATATATTTTTCAAAATTTAAAAGCCCAATTCAATTTCATGGTCTGTCACATTAGGATCGATATTTGTGAGAAATAATTTAAACGTGCTTTCAACGTTCTCCTGCAAATGCTGTTCAGTTTCGCAAACATCCACATGTGTGTATTCTGAAGAATCGGATCCTTCGCGGGGACTAGGTGACGACGATATAGGAGTAGAATGGCGATGTACTTTCTTTTCTGGTGCAGGTAGTTTTACGGTCATTGCTGCTAACGTGTCCAAAATCGCTCCCACTTTTGCTTTCAACTCGTCGTACACTGATCGGTTTTCGTTAGCATCTCGAGTCGGCTCTCGGCGATCACGGTATTCACAGAAGTCAGCCATGCAACAGTCACACATCCAAATGACATTATTTGCTAGTGCGTTCCTTTGGTCTTCGTTCAAACCAACACATGATGCATGGGATCGTTTGGAGCATTTGCCTTCACACACAGCGTACATTTCGTTTTTGTTGATCGTCTGCAAACACTTTTGGCAATCCATGACGAGTAGCAAATACAATGACGAACTGGTGGTAATCAACGGTCGTATGCGGCAGTGATCAAGAGTAAATAATCGAAATTTAGGGGCGATTTCTTCACCCTGGCTTAAGCGTTAAACCAGGTTTAACTATATGGGTAAGCCTGGCTTACCAGTTAAGCCGAGGTGAAGAAATCGGCAATTAGACAACTAATTCAACAGTTAAACGATGTCTATGGATTAAGTCTTGAAGAGTAAATATGTTGCGCAGCACTTCCAGATTATTAAGCAACGAGATGAACGAAAATTATGCGTTCAATGACGGATACACAGCAAGCACGTTATTCAGCGATCACAACACGACACAACCATTCTATACCTGATTATTCGTTTGAGATTCTTAAAAGGTTTCATCTGAATATTTTTAGGAACTCCTGTTGGAGGAAAACCAGAAGGAACTTGCTGGAGTATTTTCTCAAAGAAATCCTGTGGGAACTTCATGCAGAATGCTACAAATAGAAACTACAGGAAGAATTTCTCAAAATATTTCCTAATAAACTGTTGAAGGATATCCATTACAAACATCTGAAAGAATTCCAGAACGAATTTCTGGAAGAATTCCTGAAAGATCTGCAGGAATTCCAAACGAAACTTAAATGAATCCTGGAATGAGTGTCTGATAAAATGCCGGAAGCAGATTCTGAAAGAATTCCAGAAGAGTTCCCCGGAAGAATCCCAGGAAGAATTCCCAAAGGAATCCTGAAAGCCCAGAATAATTTCCTGGAATGTATAAAGCAACCCCTCCAGAAGTAGTTACTTAAAGAATCCCAGAAGGAGCTCCTTTCAGAATCCCGGAGAAATCGAGGAATACTGAAAGAAGTCCTTGAGGGATTTCTGTATGGATCTTAGAAAGAATTCCTGAAGCAATCCCAGAGAGAACTCTTGGTGGAATCCCGGTAGAAAATCCGATAAAATTGCTGGAATTCCCAGGCAGACTTTCCAGGAAGTAAACAAAAACTTCTGAAGCTTTCTCAAAAGAAACTATTAGGATAATCTAGAATGGAATTCCTCGAGGATTTTTCCTTGAGATCCCCGGAAGAAATACCTTGAACTCTCAGAAAGAATCTCTGAAGAAATCCTGAAATGAGTTCCTGAAGGAACCTTTTAAGAATCTCAGAAAGGCTTCGAAAGGTAACTTGCTGGAGCTCCAAAAATAATCTTAAATGGAGCTCCCTGAAGAATCACAGAAGAAATCCTAGATGAATTCTAGAATAAATTTGTGGAGAAACCACGAAGATATCCATGGAGGAATATCAGGAAAAATGCTGGGGTAATCTTAATAGGAATGCCTGGAGGAATCTCGGAATTAATTTCTTGAAAAGAAAAACGGAAGGAATTTAGGAACTTCGGAAGTAATCTCAGGAGGTATTCCTTAAGAAATCCTAGAAAAAAAAAACTCTGGAAGAATATCAGGAGTACTTCTTGGAGGAATCCTGGCAAGAGCTCTTAAAGGAACAGCCCAGGGGTCGTGTTGGTTGCCTTGCAGAGATTTTCGAAGCACGCCCACTTAAGCGTCTTAATCTCTTTGTTCAGTACCAGTTTAGCCATCCTGTAGGCCTCATGCTACTTTCATCGATGCAAGCTCTTTGCAATCTCCTCCTAGCACTTAGGCGGGATGCACGGAGTTCTGCTATTTTTGGACACCTTCAGTATACAGGTTTGCGTCTATTTCTGGGTAGGGACAGGCTTGGCCTTGGTTTTACACACTATAAGCAATCGCTCCACAAATGCCGGCTTATCGAAACACGAGGTCAGCCATTCCCTATTACTGTCGATGGTCTTCGGTTGTGGCCGTCTTTCTCCTCCAAACTGCATCGAATCGTCAGATGGTTACTGTGCGTGTACCCATCGTCGACCCTCCAGTCCGAGCAAGGGTTTAGACCCGGGCTCCAGAAGGTCACATCAATGATAGACTCTCCATTGCTCCTACTGTAGATTTTTTGTCGCCTACGTTCGCGACAAGTCAAGAGTCGAGCGGCTATTCCACTCAATAGCTGAGATGTTGATGTCTCCACCAATATCCACAAGACTCAACCTTTCTAATGCGCCTGATAGCAAATATAGCATGACCACCTGGGGAACATAATAACTACAGTAGTACAATTTGACTATAACGAAGCCCTCATGCGATGTGGAAAGTATTTCCTGGACCGGAAAACGACCGGTTGTACAGATCGTCGCTAGCTTGGCCTTTTCTGCCAACAAGTTCCCGTATAGATGCGGTATGGGTCAGCTAGTAAGGCGATGTCTGTAAGGTACACCGGGGCAGGTTGAATCGGGTGGGGCAAGATGAAACAACGGGTACCGTCGTTGGGGGTGAGAATGGGTCAAAAAAGGATACTCAAAGCTTGTTTGTTAAATAACAATTGCAATTTAAGTCGGAATAACTTTTTATTTGGTATGTATACTCTTCTATGTGTTAATGATAGTTTAGCAAGCAAGTATCACGTTATATGAATTGCTTACTAAACTACAAATGGTTGAAAATTGGCCCAATCTCACCCCTTAGAGGGGGTGAGAATGGGTCAAAGTATTCGAAATCGCCAATCTAAGAATATAAGTTAATTTTATTGATCATATCTAGTAAACCTACTTAAAACACAATATTATCATGACGAATAAAAACTTAGGAAATTTTAAAAGTTGATTAATCCACCTAAAAGGCCTAATATGTACAATCGAAAAAATGGTTGAAATTTGATAAAATAACGTTTGTATGCTGTATCGCCATTTTTCGCCACCATAATCATCCTCATTAAGAGTTTCAACCTCCATGAGAGGAGGGGGAGTTACAATGAGGGAGTGGCGCATTGAAAGATTGATTGTAAAAAAAATCATGATAGTTTTAGTGTATTGCATAAGAAATGTTTAACCAAATCCTCCGTTATAAACTCTTATGTACATGATCATTGGCCTACCATCCAATATATTGCTAAAGCAAATCACTCCATCTCAAGATAGAGGAACGCTATTAAGTCTATTTTGTGAGCTTACGATATTGCAGTACTCTAAAGATTAGCTGATGATAAGAGGAGGTGTCCAAACGCATGGGTGTATTGTTATGAATGATTTTAGGCACTAAACCTATTAACACACTCGTTTGACACTTCTCGACATATTTTCTAAAGAAAGCGTGATTTTATGAAAATACGGTAAACATGACACCACTCTAACGTCAAATGGGGACTGGATAACAAGTTGAATGTTTAGTTAAGGTTATGTGCACTCCATAACTTGCTTGACCCAATCTCACCCCCATTCTTAATATTTAGACATAGGGTCAAAAATATTGAATTTTTTAATAAAAAGAGCAATGACATCCCGCTTTTTTCATTGCATCAACCAGGTGATACCTACAGCTAATCACTTATAAGAAAATTTATGGTTAGGTGCTTGTGTTAAACATTACGAAGGAGAATTTTTTTCAGAGTGATTTACTAGTAGTTTCATCATATAAGTTAAGCCACAAATTTAACAAAAATCGACAATTGCTAAATATCTTATTCTGCATCATGACGTGTAAAAACATCTCCTCTTTGAAATAATATAAAGTTTTCGATATAAATTAACGATAGTTGATGAGATATTTCAAATTTTATGTTTCTTCGTTTTGACCCAATCTCACCTCCCAGACCCATTATTGTCACCCCCATTGACGGTAAACATAATGTTATCCAATGATGGTAAACAGCTTGGATGCCATAATACATAGTTTTTGATTCAAACAATCTTCTAGCGAAAGAAAAATTCCCAAATGCTATTGAAAACTATTTCAAAACTTTGTGTTTCATCTTGCCCCACCCGTTTCAACTTGCCCCGGTGTACCTTACTCCTTACATGACTCCGAGACAGCCTACCACAGAAACTATTGTGCGGCTTCACCACGGTGGTTTAGGTCAAGGTGTGGTATCTGCATTATCGTCGTAGAATCCTCCAACTGGCATATTGCTGTACATTTCACCGTCAGCAATTTATTCGCTGTATTGCCCGAAAGATATCCGCCATGAAGAATCTCTATCATCTAGTACGCTATCGGTTCTGGGTAACATCGTTACCGTTTACTCACTGGGTTAAATAAATGTTAAATACCATGCGTACTCTTTTTGAGAACGTATGTAAACACTCTTTTTCAGTAACAAAAAAAGCAGCGTAAAATAGCCATAATTGTTCTCGAGAACCATTTTTATCGGATTGTTAACCGCCATCCTCGTGACATAATCCGCCTTCCGTAGCCTCCCGATTTTCACCGTGTTCACGATCGTTGATTCTCTCAGCAGCTGATGCAGTTCGTGGTTCATTTACTACCTTCTTCACGCTCTGTCTTCATCTGCACTTTGCCGTAGATGGTACGAAACGCCGTCCGCTCGAAAACTCCAAATAAAAATAGTAAATAAATGATAAAAAAGTTTATTTTCAAGTTTCTCTCTTTCCGTTCAATAGGCCACTGGAAAATTGCTGCCATTGTGAAGGGCAAGATCAAAGTCAGTGATGGTGCTTATCTTTTCATTGTCATCTAATAGTACTAGCTTCGATAAAGCACGCAACATAACCGCTGTCTTCAAACTGTTCCATCATGTAAAATATAAATAAAGTTCGATAATCGTCAACAACAACCCGGCAAACGAAACAAATCCAATTACCAACTTTTCCATTTTCCCGTGACCTCCAATTTGCTGCTTGACGACAACCTTGTCCTACTTACCCACCCACATGCCTCCCAAATTCTGCCTAACAACTACCGAAACATCACAAGCAGAGAGAGAGTGACGCTTCCGATTTTCCCAACTTTTCTAAACTTTGTACCTACCTACCAACTAAACCAATCTGTCTTGGTTCGTTTCACCCCGTACAGGTCAGAATGGGACCCACGCTGGCGGCGGTGGGCCGGGTGACAGCGCACAGCGGTCGGCCAACATCAGCGAAATCCTCCGCATGATCAACCGCTACAACGAACTGCAGACGATCCTGAACGAGGACATCTTCGGTCCGCTACAAAATGATTCTGTGATAATAGTAGTGCAGGTGAGTGAATTATTGTGAGGGGGGGGGAGTTGGGCGAACACTGAATTATTGGAATACTCTTAAATAGGTTAATATTAGTTTACGGTTGAGTCTTTTCCCGACTAGAAAATTATACCAAGTTTGTATCATATTGTGCTAGAAATGAAATATGATAAAAAAAAACAAAACAAAAATTGAAGATAAGGCCTTTCCGCAAATAAATATTGGTGAAGTTTTGTGGGGTACCAATCAGGATGCCTTCAAATGCTCCTGGATATTATAGCAAAGCAACTTTTCAAACAACTTCAAAGGAAAACAGAGCTATTGGGGAATGTTGCAAGAATTTCATGTTCGTCCTTAATTACGATACATAATTATCTATTGAAATGGCTATCCGTTGATGTCCACACTTGGGTGAAGCAACCTCATCAAGAATCCTGTGTGTAGCACAACGCGGTGTGGCACTATCCAACCCATCCGACGCACGCCTACAGCAGTGCAAGATTACATTCTCGCCTGACAGCAGCCGCAGAGGTCGGAATCGTCGTTAATTTGAACGTGACAACTGCTGCGTGTCGTACCGTGCCCCATCACTATCAGCTGCTGGACGGCCTGTTCCTTGCTCAACAGCGGTCGGCAGCTGGGAGCAAGTGCCACTTTGCAATCGCTACGGTGTCCGCAGCTTCTGCAGCAATTGCACCGGGAGCCCTCCGGGTGCAGCAGCTTGGCCCTGGACGACACTTCCATGTGCGCCGCTGCCGACCGTACCGCCAACCGTTCGCTGAGCTCTTCCTCGGCCTGTTCGAAGGGGTCCTGTTGCTGCAAGGGCGAGCCGAACCGTACCGTTTGCTGGTGGGACATGCCAACGTCACTCCCGCTGCTGCTGCAGTAGTCCAGATCCAGCAGCAACTGGGTGATTCTGTTCCGGACCAGCGAGCCGATGCGAATGTTGGTCGCCGACAGGTTCCGCTGCTGAACGGTGGCCGACAGGAGCGACCAGTGGTTGGCGTAGTTGACGATAGTGCGCTGATGTCGGTTGAATTCCCATGGACAGTGCACCTGATGCCAAACGGTGCTCCGGGCGGTTTCGCGTGGCAATAGAGACTGCGAAATAAGGGAAATAGAGCGATTTCAGTTTTAGGTGGCATATGTGCGGCAGCGACATTGTGATTAAATTTAGTGGTTGGGTCTGTGAGTGATGTGGATGTTTGATAACAATTGGAACCAAGACAATTCACATGGATATTTTTTCTTCTCAATAACTCTGTCGAAATGTTCAAAATTCGATGAATTATGAAGCATGCCGTTTGGCGCGTTAACAATTCATGGAATAACTGAAGTCTGATTCCTACATCAGTTGGCTAAATCAGTCATTTTTTTTCCTCCCCTGTTGGGGAAATTAAGCCACTGCGTCCAATAGGCTGAACTTTTGTAGCATTAAATCAGTCATAAAATTTATTTTCTGAATATATGATATATGCAGAATTAAAAACTTTTCAGCAGTAGAATAACCTTGAATTGAACAAGAAATAATTATATACGCACAGGTTTTATATTTCTTTAAGTTATGTTTGTTTTGTGAGTACCGAGGTGAGAAATATCCAAAATACGTGTTACGGGAGCAAAGAGATACCGAAATCTTCGGAGTAGCTCGCAACTCAAGGGTGTTTGGTGCGAATCAGCTTTTTACTGAAAATTTGTTTTTTATTAGATTTACAATTTCCAACTCACTTAATTATATAATTTGGTTTTACACGTTTTCGACATCAGTCTGTCCTTTGTCCCGTAGCTTATACTCTTTGTACATCTGTGATATTAGTTAATTTAGTTCAAATATGTTTAGATGCAAACTTACTGTGATAACTATCTGTGATACACGTTTAGCTTAAGAATTCAATGCTAATATATACATTTTAATATAAGGATTTAAGAAATATATATGTTTTATGTATTTTCTGGTAAACAGACGTCTGATGTAACCGATCGTCGCCTACTCAACGCAAAGATGTCAACTACTCTTCCTTCTTTTTATTAATTCTCATTCTTCTCAATCATCTATCAATTTATCGACAGTATACATATCTGTCATCGCATTGCCGGCAGTGCTGGCAACAACACCCCTCATGCTGTCCTTGGCGTTCGCGCTTGGCAACTACCGGAATTATTTCGGCAATTCCTTCCAAAAAGTACTCTAGGTATTTACTCAAAAAGTTTATTCGGAAATTCGCTTAGGAGCTCCACTGGACATTCTTACAGGAGTTCTTCGGCGAATTTTCACAGAGAGAAACTGCAGAAGTTTATTCGAGATTCTTCAAAAATTTCTTAGTGAATTCCCCTAGAAGCTTCTTTGCAAATTACACTAGGAAATCCTCCGAATAAGTTAGTCCACAAGCTATTATACCGGTAATTCCTAGGGTAATTCTATAAAAATTGCACCAGAAGTTCTCCCAAGAATACGTTTATAGTAGTTTACGCAACAAGGTGCAGAATGAAGATTTTTACAGCACGAGTTGTACATTTATCCAACAATACTTGCCGAGTTTGATATTACGACGAGTACTGTAAAAATCGAGTTCTGCACCAAGTTGCGTACAACGTTTTTAGCAATTTCATAAATAACCGCTTGAATATAGTTTTTAAGATAACATTTTCATCAACTTACACACTGATGTCCATAGCAATGTATAAGAAAGTCTGATCATAGCAGGTTATACTGTGCAGTTGTCATATTTTTTTTTTCAAAACTGCGTCCAGAAAGCATCAAGAAGTTGATCAAAACTGAAAAAAAGTGCTGTATTGGTTCGTTACGCAACGCAAATCAGTGCTAATTACGCATTACAGTACTGCTAATTTAGTGTGGGAAAGTGGGCTTTTTCCTGTCAGATTTGCGTGAGGTAAAACAGCCTATTACGATAAAAAATTGTAAAAGAAAAATCAGTATTTTTTTTAAATCCTTTGATTATTCCTTTGAGAAGTTCTTCCATAGTCCCTTTGAAATGACTTAATTTCTTTAAATAATTTAACAGTGCCTTCGATGCTTACTTTGGAAATTCTTCTGGTTAATCGTTTAGAAGTTCTTTCTGTGATTCCTTTGGGACTTTTATTCAACAGCAATTCCTATGGAAATTTCATGGATATTTCTTTGAGAATTCTTTCGGAAATTCTATTTGAAATCTTTTGGGCCTTAGCAGGTAATTATTTTGAGGATTTCATCGATAATTTTTTTGACAATTTCTTTGGGAATTTCTTAGGCAACTTTGGCAATGTTTTCAAGAAGTGATAAATCAATTCCATTGGAAAATGCTTTGGAAAATCCTTCAACTATTTTTCATGAGATTACTCCTGCAATTTCTTCAGTTATTCCTTTGAGACTGATTCGGAGATCCTTTGAAAATTGTTTAGGAATTTCTTTGGCAGTTTGAAGTTGAAAAACAAGAAATTCCACTGCAATTTTTCATCCAAACACAAATTTGACCTACGTAGCATCGAACCAGGCTGTACTTGTTTATCTAGGCTTTGCTCACTTGAAAAAAGTGGCATATTATCCAAATCAAGCGCATTTGTTCGATGAGTGCTCTCAAAAACAAGGCTTAACGCTTCTTCTGACAATGTATATTTATCCCGAAAAAAAATCTACATGGGTTTGCCATATTGCTCCAGAAACTTCGACGGAAATTACTTAAAAAGTTCCTTCCAGAAACCCCATCTGAAGTTCCTCTAGAAATTCCTTCTGTAATTTTTCCTGGAATTATTTTAAGAGTACTGCCGAGAATTCCTTCGGAAGTTCCTCCAAGAATTCTTTCAAGATTTCGTCCGCAAATTCCTCCAGAAGATTATCTGGGAGTTTTTTTTCTGAATGTTCCTCCAAGAAATCCTTCAGGAATTACTTTAAGAGTTTCTTTGGGAGTTTTTCAGGAATTTATCTGAATACTTCGTCAAATCTCTTGCCGTAAATATGCTCAAAAAGTCCTCCAGGAATACTTTCATGATTTTTTAATGATATTTTTAAGTTTCCCTGGAAATGCCTTTAGAAGTTCCTATGAACTCCTGGGAGAATTCCTTTTAAGCCTCTTGCAGTTCCTTCAAGATTTCCTCCAAAAGCTTCTCCATTTTTTTTAAAGTATCTCTTTTAATTCTTTCGGAACCTCCTCCGGGAGTTTCTTCAGTAGGGGTTAGGGTTAGGGGTTTGTAGATTCCCTCACAGTTTTTCTCAAAATTCCTGTTGGAGCGTCTTATATGGACCCTTCACAAAATACTACATTCTGCGTCTGGTCTTCACAATTTAAATACTCATCGGGTTCCCCAGAAAAGCCTGCTGATCTTCAATGTATCACAGAGAAACGGATGTAACGCTTAAAACAAATAATTTTTGAAAATGTCGATTGATTTGTTTTTATTATAGAGACTTTCAGCCCTTGGCTGCTTTTGAAAAAAAAAAAGTATCGCCAGGCGGTAAAGCAAAACATCAAACAGGATCAAAAACGACGCCAGCAAGTGGCGTTATAATCTGAAATACGAAATACCCTAAGCAATTCCCTCTGAAATTTCATCAAGAATTAGTTTAGAAATCGTTAAATAAAGACATACTCCTTAAAAAATACGGAAAATGCTTTGCGTCGGCAGCGCCTTGTTTTAAGGTGTTTACAAAAACCTGTTAAGCTCAACGTTGGCAGTGTCAAAACTTTTCGTACCGAATGGCCACATTTCAGGAAATTTGACCGTGAAAAATCCTTTGTAGGTATCTTCTCGAGTAACATCAACCGAACAAAGAATTGTCCCAGCAATTTTTCTATTAATCTGCGTACCTTCTGCGATATTTGCGTGTCTTAAATATACTAAAATCTCTAAAAGTCAATTCCAATAAAAAAAAATCAAATTCATATTCACCGAGCCCGCGGTTAAGATCAAAACTGAATTTCAGCTACAGTTGATTACACTACGAGGCGTCGCTCTTATTGTCTTACTTTCTCTTTGTCATGTTCATTTTCGGTATCATGATGGTGGATGACACGGGTCCAAATCATTGAGGAATTCCTCCAAGATAACTTCACTATATTTTAGCCAAATAACTTGTAGATTTTTTTTTAAATTGTTAATGTTTCTATGAGCTTTATCTGACCATCCCCGAAAACGTTTTAGAAAAAATCTTCATTTTTTTTTAATTCTTTTATACACGTTTATATATCCATGGCATTTTTGATCTTAAACGTGTGATTCTTCTTAAAATTCTTCCATTGATTTCTATTAACGGATTTTTTTTTTCAAAGGTTTTGTTTTTTTTTTGTTTTGTTTTCATTGTGAAACTCATTTCTTTCTCATTTAGTCAATTCTTGTTAGAAATATTTTTGCTTTTTAATGCATACAGGAATTTCCCCCAGTCTTTCAGAAACATTGATTTTCTTAAGTATGTTCGTGAAGGATTGATGTAATGTGCTTTCAAAGATTTTCTCCCATTATAGTAGGAAATTAAAAAGAAATTCCAGATAAACTTCCTAATAAATCTAGGAATGCTAATTGAAAATCCCAGACGAATTTCAGATAAAACTCCTAGAGGACTCCCAGGAATTTCTGGATAATTTCAGAAGTATCTTCTGGAATTTCTTGAAAAGCTTCTGAAAGAAACCATGGTAGTGCCTCCGGAAAAAAAAAATCTGGAGTAACACTCGAACAAATTCTTGGAGATACTACTGGGCGAGTTTCTGGAAGAACTCTCTAAAAAACTTGTAAAAGGGACCACAAAGGAGTTCCTTCAAGTATTCCCAAAGGATTTTCTATAAGTACAAGAATCCTCAATTTCTTGAAATATTTACAATGAAATTCTTACGAGAGTTTTCGGAGAAACTCTCAGAAGATTTTTAGTGCACCTCTTAGATGAATTCTTTCAGACGACTTACCAAAGGAACTCCTAGAAGGATTCCCAGCAAGCATAATTGATAACTAGAATTTTCATAAGCACTACTGCACATTCGGATCTGCTAGTTTTCTCAATAACTCCTAGAAGTATTTTCGTGATTTCTTTTTATTTCAAAGGACAAATTCTACTCCTTTCAAAATATCTTTGACAAGACATGAATTATTAATAATTTGAAACAAACATCGGTAGAATTGGGAAAAAACGTTCCAGCTTGGACCAAAAATATGAATCACCGTTGAAAACGCTTTACATCTTTGTGTAAAGTTTTTTTACAGTAAACTTTCCAAATTATGGAAGGCATGTTGATTCACACGAAGAAAGTTAGCCACGAATGTAATGATCGACAATGCGTTCCAAGCATTTTAGAAGAAAAAAAGTCAAACTCATAAATTTGTACTACTTTGCTTCATCATACGACGTATGCTTCAGTTTCAAGATAAACTTAACAATAATATCCCGTCAGGATTTCAAACAAATAGGTATTTTTACATGTTTGAAGTAGTAATTTCTCTTCTAAAGTATGCAAAACTTCATCATCAGAGGAAGTAAAATCACCATTGAAGTTCGTTCACATGGGAATCCTTAGATATCACAAGGACTTTGTTCCACCGGCTGACTTCACTCAAACTAAAAACATTTGTACAAAGGTTTTTCTAGCCGTTCCGCAGACCGGTGAGCTTTCTTGTAGGCCTTGCGATCCGACCTGAAAGACGCTGAACCTGCAGAACATCGTCTCAACTCTTTCTACATTGTTTCCTGAGCTTCGCCAGATCAGAGTTCCACTAAGGGGTTCCTCATGTGGTCGTCATAGACCGCAGGGGGCAAGCTTCTTCAAAAGCTTCCATTATAAAAGTCGTTGTAGTATCATCTAAATCACGTGGAGTGTCAATGGATGGTGAGCATCCATGAAATTTGGCCGCAACCAAATCAGTAAAGAGATCCCAGTAGGATGACCGAGTATTCCTGAAAAGCAAAAATTGCGAAGTTCAAAAAAGATGTAGCGATGGTCATGTGAGGCGTCCTGAACCAGCCGAAGGACTCTTACTACATCATTTCTTAGGCTAGACTAGATCTGAGCTCCCCTCAGGGTTTCCCCTTGGGGTCCTCACAGACCGCTAAGGGCAAGCTTCTGGGGGTCACATGACCTGAACAGTAGGTCCGTAGTGCTATTCTTAGCCAGTTGAACCAACTGCTATGTACACTACACTGCTATCTAAGCTGATCTGGAAATGAAAATAATATTGATGATCAACTTCATCTGGGTCCGAACAGCTAAGTTAGACTGTCCGTTTTTTACTGCGCATTATTTATTTTAAAATCAATCATTTTTTTTATTTATTCGATATACCCAGAAAAATACCATAATATGTTTGTGTTGCTTTCCAGGATATTATCAAAAACATACAGAGCTACATATAAACATTATTACCGGGCTCGGCAACTAAGTACTAAGTTCTCAACAGCTGAGCTGTCCAAATATTTCCCCAGAAATTTAGCTGTAAAACTTCATATAGAAACTGCCCAATATTCTGCCAGATGATGGCTCAGTGAGGTAGGTTGATCAGAATGCAGCAATTTCGAGCGACTTCAACCTACATCACTGAACACAGCTTATATTTTAGGAATTTTCCCAGAAATTTCTCAGAAAGTGTGGCATAGGAAATTATTCGGAATTTCGCAAGAAATTTTCAGAAATATTGCTAAAATGCATCAGGAGTTCTGCCTGAAATATCCTTGTAACACAAACATTCTCTAACAAGGATTTAAAAAATGCTCCGAGCTATTTATCAGGAATACTGTCAACCGAAAATATTTAACGAGTTCCAATATTTATTTTTCCTGAAACTGTAACAGTATTTTCTGATATAATAATGCGAAGATTTGTGATATTCATATCGACACTGATTTTTCATTTGGGCCTAACTGACATTTTCGAGTTCTCTTCATCGATCCTCTCTTTGTGTTATCACAGAATGTGTATTGAGTTTTCCAAAGATTTTTTGGTTGAAATACGAAGAAGACGACTATATGTTGCTATAGAAACAAAAAGAATAATGAGTTTGTTTGTTTTGATCAAGTTATTAGCGAAAGAGAGAGTCGACGAAGAGAAATCGATCAAGTCAGTTAGGCCCTTATGAAAAATCATTGTGAATATATTATATTCAATTCGCAAAACTACTTGTTGTTAAATGCCAAAAATAACTGAAAAAATATAAAAGAAAGCTTTGAAAACTTCCATCTTAAAGTGTTCCAAGAATACCGGATTTTTTTTTTTTTTTGAATTGTAAAAATAAACTACACATACTGATATGACTCAGAAATTTCTTGAAACAACTCTAGCACAATATACACGAAAAATATTTTAAAACTATTGTTAAAAATAGCTTCTTATCATGAAATTCTATCAATAATTCTGCGAAATCTCAGGAAGTGGTTCACAATTCTCAACAATAGATTTTGAACTACAAAATTCTATAGTTTTTTACAATGTTAATCAAAATTCTTAGATGAAAGTTTAGCTAACACTGCTCGATAAAGTTTTACAAAGTTTGGTGTTATGGGATAAGAAAAAAAAGAACATCGGTTTGGGATCCTAGAAGTGTCATAGCGAAATAATTTTTTAAAAATATTGGACCGGGCCTTCACAGTTTATGACCGAAGTTTGTATAGAGACCTTGTTCAATTGATATGCGCATTAGAACGTGCCGAGCATATTAAGGCGTTTTCGGTAATTATGCTTTGTTTCGTTATAGTCTAATGCCTAAATATATGCACAGCGCGTCAATTGAACAGCCCAAGTTCTCCATACAAACTTCGGTCATAAACTGTGAAGGCCCGGACCAATATTTTTAAAAAATCTTTCATTATGACACTTCTAGGGTCTCAAACCCCTGTTCTTTTTTTCTCATTCCATAACAAAATTTTGTGTTGAACGGTGTAATTCTTCTACAAATTTTTGTCGATGAGGTTTCAAATTTTTTTTGAACTGTTTTGAAAATTCAAGAAATTTATTATTTTTGTCATAATTTTGAAAAATCGATAAAAAAATCCCTAAGGTATATGTGAATTTTTGTAACCATGGATGCCTTGTAATACATCATCATAAGACATGTTGTCAAAAGCACTCTCGATATCTTGATAAACCCCTATTGTTCTTGAGTGAATATTTTCTCAGCTTTATGAAAAAGATTCACACCCCACCCAGTAAAACATAAGTCAATAAAACACAAATATTCATTTTCACATTGAATTTGCAAATTATTTCTCATCGCTATAAAACCCAAATCTCCCGCGTCAATACCAATGCCAACATTGTGTAAATCTCGTACGCAATCGAAAATAACGAGATTTCGTGAAATTTTTTGAGGAAATTTAGCTATACTGTAGAACGAAATTTTCTTCGATCTTGAAGATGGTACTTGCTAATTTAGTTTTTTATAAGAAAAAGTTTCATTGCATTCGGTTCATGGAATCCGGAGATATAACAGCTCAAAGTTGGCTATCGGATAATTATACCTTTTTCTAGAATATTGCTTACCATATTCTTGTTTATCGACCGTATTCTATTATTAACTTGATGATTTTGTGGCTATATCGGTCTCTTTCTACTCATAGTATAAGTGAGTAGAGATCAAAGTGGATAATGAAATGATAGATATGATAGAATTCGCTAGGTAGCGAACAAGTGTGAACATTTATAGAAGGTGAAATTAGGCAAGTAGGCCATGTATTGAACGAATACATCGAATGCGTGAAACTTCTGCCGTGCGACCTGTGCTTTTAAACAGATCGGCTTGGTTGGTAGTTCATACCACCTTACCAAGACTGGCAAAAGTTTCAGGCACCCGACTGCCTATGTATTGTCCTGTTTTCATCACAAATTCTATCGATCGGTAGCTTTTTCGGAATTCGCACTCCGTTCATAGAGGTATGTCTAAATCGCGGCGTGTTCTTCCTATTAGCTTTTTCGATCTTATAGGATAGAACACTTTTCTTTTTAAGCCAAACTTTTTATATCATACTAGCTGTACCCGGCAAACTTTGTCTTGCCTGCTGCGTTTTTTGACGTTTCAAGTTTCTAGCAAAGACCAAGTCCCCGGTCAAAAAATGTAAAGAGACGAACCAGCCAAGGGCTGAAAGTCTCTCTAATAAAGACAAATCAATCAATCAATCAATCAAAAAATGTATGGAAGATCGATTTGCAAAAACTCTCAATTTTTCCATGTTTTTTGCCTCATAAACCTTCCTTGGGTGAAAACTAACAGAACAAAACTAAGACGACCAAAATTGGACCTTCCGTTCGTAAGTTATGCGCGGTCCCACGTATGCCACTGCATTTATATATATATATAGATTCTTGTTTATGGATAATGAAATGATAGCTATGATAGAATTCGCTAGGTAGCGAACAAGTGTGAAAATTTATAGAAGGTGAAATTAGGCAAGTAGGCCATGTATTGAACGAATACATCGAATGCGTGAAACTTCTGCCTTGCGAATTCTATCAAATCTATCATTTCATTATCCACTTTGATCTCTACTCCCTTATACTATGAGTAGAAAGAGACCGATATAGCCACAAAATCATCAAGTTAATATTGCTTACTTCATAAAGAATGGCCCGATCTTTCCCAAATTTGAACCATCGATAGACAACTAGTCGACGAAGTTACAGTAAAAATTTGAGAAATTTTAATGAACTTTTCAAAAAGTTAGAGCTAGTTGACCATTTTTTTGAAAAGTGAAATATTTACCTGTCTAGATCATTTTGTCTATCCTCTGTATGTCGCATTGGGTGGCTTGTCATATTACACTAGTTAACAAAATAAAACGAAAGTCGTGAACTTCTGTCGACGACCAAAATTTTTGAAGCATAATTTAGCACTGATATCGTTTTAGCTCAATATCGAGTTTTTCAACTTTTTAAAATATAGAATTAGATATTCAAATATCTTGCGTTTTTTTCAACAAATTTTAAATCATTTTCCATAATTCAAAAGCTGAATATAACACAATTCGATTATCTGAAAGCAGATTTTGCGTTAGATTGATGAGTTTTGGGGACAATATCCCCAAATTTTAGCAAAATATCCAAAAATATTTGAAGAAATGTAATTTTGTTTTCAAGAAGAAAAAAAAACATTTGAAAAAATCTTTCTCAACGTTTATTTGACATATCATATGTAGGCGAGTTACAGTAAAAAATTCAACACAACGAGAGCATTGATTACGGTGAATGAGATGTGTGAAGTGAGCGACTTCGCTTAAAAAAATCAATTTCAAATATCGATTTTAAATCATCAGCCTTGTATGGAAAGTCGAAAAAAAATCCGCTCTACTGTATTTTTTTTCCTTCGCGTTTTCGAACTCAGGGCATCATTCTACACCAAAAATGATCATTAGATTACCGAGTTCAAAAATGCTGTAAACTAGTGTTATTGTTGCGCGATGGTTTAATTTTGATTCCGTGATTCTAAGTATTTTTAAAAATTAGGTCTAACTGTTAGGCTTGAAACGCTTTGTTTTGTCATATCACGGTATTGAGTTCGTGATGAAAATGACGCAACATTCCGTGTGGAAGGGATTAGACTTTAACTTTTAAATATTCCAATTGTTAGATGGAGAAAATTGCCTGTGAGAAGAAGGAGTGGGATTGTTGAAACCGGTATAAAAAATGCCACCGTATGTACACACACTCCCCAATATGTGAATTATTATCGGGATGCCTTATACATAACCTTATTCGAACACTCACTAAGCCTCCGATTCATCCTACCTAACGCTAATGTGCATTTATACAGCAGTATCTATCGTTCGTATATACTCACAATGACGGTAGCCCAGAACTTCCGCCGCGGAACCACCGACAACAGTAGCTTCCGGAGTGCAACCTCACACAGCGTAAACAGCGTATCCGGTGTGATCCACAAACAGCGGGATATCCTGTGAAATAAAGTGAAGCGCTTTGTTAGTTAGTCCCAAATATACGCAGTCTAGGTCAGAGGCCACAATTTCCAACCATGGGGATGCGGAAGATTTTCCACCGCTTCAGGTGTCATCGGTGTTTCGTTGTCATCGTCGCATCGTCGTCGTCGGTATCGGACAAACTTTGCGTCAGAATGATAAAATCGTTCGGGAAAGTTTCGTAATTATTTCAATTATGTTTCAGCATTGAAGGAATCACATTGCACGCCCAGTAATGATCGTTCATCGTGGTGTGGAACGTCAACCCTCGAAGGGATGCGCATTGGAACGGATTGAAGCCAGAATTTCCCGGAAAGTTATTTACTCGCCTCATGATTGGATTGAGTTTTGCAGAGTGTGCTTTGGCACTGGAGCAGGTTCAGCAGATTTTTTTACAAGATAATTGGGACAAAAGTTCAGTTTTTTTAATTGTATAAATATAAAAATTGAATTTTTATTCTAAAAATACCTTGAATACTTTTAAACAATGGTTACTACACTTCGATTCTCTGGAAATATCACTTGTTCAATTAGAACCGAGCTCTTGTTCCCAACTTGCCCTAACCTTGCACAAATGCTGATTATAATTGATGCAGCAAACTTTTCCGAACTAATAATATTATCCCAACGATGTGTAGTATACTACCGCGATGTGTACTCAACCGACTCCGTTCCGTACGTGTGAGGGTGCAGCGTGCAGCGCTCCAGCTCCCTCCAGCGCTGAATGTAGACTTCTCTATTATTGAAACCCTGCATCTCCCGGTGCATATCCGCTCGGTTCACCGGAGTTGAATCTAATTTTCATTAAAAATTAATATCGAAACATAAATCGAAAAACTTTTCTCGCTTGGCTGGGCTCCCGCCCGACCGGTATCGTGTTCCTTTTTCCGGGATGCCGAGGTCCCGATGCTGTTGATGCTGGCTCTCTCTGTGTGCAGTGCATGTTTGATTGTGTGTTGTGGCATGCACCTGATTCACGTGCATACACTTTTAGTGGAGCGAGGCAACGCCACCAACGCCACATAATTCAACTTCGAGGCAGGATGCCCGCCTCCACCGATTCGTGGGCGTAGCGGTAACTACACGCTGCTTGAAGTTGCAGCGCGCATAATGTAGTCGGAAGCAAGTGCAATAGCGCTAGGAAATTAAATTGACTTTTTGAACTATGACCGGCCCACCAACTGCTGTCGTCGTCAGCGACTTCCGGCTCGGAGAGATGGTTGGAAAATGCACTCTCATCTGGTGCAAAGATTAAGCCTGATTTTCGTCAATAATGCATAGATATTTTAAAATATTAAGTACATAGTCGGATTCAATGAACTTCCAAAGCTTGGTTGAAGAATTATTGGTTTATGCATGTGATACTATTTTGGACCACGATCCTCGTTACGTTCCTCATAGCGCAGTATATATTTTTCTCATTGTCTCACGGTATGTTCTCGACACTTTTAGCTGCTGGCAACTCACTGATGCTCCGGCAGGAACTATGTTTCAATTTCCTACATCCTTCTATGCTAGCTACTATGAGTAATGATTGTCAATACGTTTGTAGTCGGAAATAGATCGACATTTCAAACTTAAAATATAACAGATTGAAAGTTGGTTTGAAAATTCTTGATTTCTATTCACTGAATTTTCACAAAACTATCCCGTTTTTTTTAACAATTAACGTTTTTCGCGATTTTTCCATACGATTTTTTTAATCTGAATTAATGAGATTTTAGCCCTAGACTAGTTCATCTCGGGAGCCACGCTTTACTTTCCTTCCGATGGAAGAACTCACATTTTGCGAGTTTTGTTGGGAGTGGGATTCGATCCCAGGTCCTCGGCGTGATGGTCGAGTGTTCTAACCATCACACCAGGTCCGCTCCCTTCCCATACGATTTGACAGTTGTTGACTACAAGGATGGGATCATTAATTTGCAATCATTTACATTCACTTGCTGTTAACTCGCTTCGGAAACATCGCAGCAAAAATCAATGTAAGGAACACTTTTTCATTTTTGTTTTACCTGAAACTTTGTAGAAGAATATATTAGCATAGAATCAATAGTTAAGTTAACAAAAGGCAGCAAACGTAACTCTCCACGGCGTGAATGTAATTTACATTCACCGCGTGGAGAGTTGCCTTCGCAGCTCACTCACGACTTTGGTATGCGTGTGCGACCCCAATGCTATTCGGCAAACTTTCAGATAAAACTTCAAGGTTAAATTCATCCATACATTATTGTTTTTCGATAGCATGCTTCTGAACTAAGATAATAGCAAGTGAATGTAACTCTTTGCAAATGAATGGTCCCATTCCTGGTTGACTACCATGCTTCCGTGAGCTCGAGGTGAGAATTTGAGAAAGTTGACAACCGAGAGCAGCACAGACGATGCATTGAATACAAGCGATGGTGTCGCCTTCGGGCTGTCAGCGCTGGAAACTAGATGCTATGTATAATGGTTCTTGTCTGCACTTTTCGCTGTTGGCGCCAACTGATAGCAATCACACAAATATAAACAGCGATCATTTTATTGAACTCCAGTTTATTTTTTGAGTGATGGGGGGAGAGGCAGTGGTCTGGGACTATTTGAGATTGTCTGATAAATTTCTTGAGCATAGCTCATCGGATCTACATGCATAACTTGTATGTTTGAATGAAATTCAAGCTTGTACAGCCTTCTGCAACTATGTGTTGTTTAATAGTGAGTTCAATCTTTGTTCGAGACTTTCCAAGAACTTCCTTAAGTATGAGTCTTAGAATCTAAAAGCGTAACCTGTCTAAAACATCTTAAATTTGTCCAGAAACCGACTGAATCGCTTATAAACGCTTTAATCTTTTGAAGCCGGATTGCTTCGTCGCTGCCGCCGTATCCTCGCCTCTAACATGTCTGTTATGCTCGTATTCAGTGCCAGGGATAATATATGCCCCCTCCGGCCCAAAGTGTTAAAACGCCTCTGAAATCCCGATGTAGATGAGAGTAGTGATCCAAAATGTCAAAATAGTAGGCCCCCTGAAATTTCCTTGGACCCTCTTATAACGCACTTAAGATCCTAAGAAACCCCCAAAAACGCCTTTGCAAAGCTTCCAAACCCCGCTTAAAATCATCTGAAACTTCCTGAAATGTCTCTGTAAACCCACTGAAACTCCGTCGGATCTCTTGTAACGCACTTCTGGAACTCCGTTGAACCCCACGAAACGCACCCGAAAATGCCTCTAAAACCCGCTCTGACACTTCCTGAAATGCCCTATAAAATGCCCTGGAACTCCCTTGGAATCCATGTAAAGCACCTGAAACCCTACGAAACCCACGAAAACAACCTTGTAACGCCTCTGATCCTTGCTGAGAATCCTCTAAAATTTCTTGAAATGCCTCCGAAGCCCCTCAGTCGCCATGTAACGCGGTCTCATGTGCGTCTTCGAAATCCCTGTAACGCCTGTAACGCCTCCGAATTTCGTTAGAATCAGAGGATGTTCCCGAAATGCCTCCGAAAACGTCATCGGACGCCATGTAACGCACTCGATACCCTCCGAAACCCCCAGAAAACGACCCTGTAACTCCTCCTAAACTCGCTAAAATCCCCTGAGACTTCCTGAAATGCCTCCGGAAGCCCCCTAAAACCCATCTGAGTCCGTTCGAAGTGCATGGAAACACCACAGTAATGCATGCGAACTCCGCTGAAAATTCTCTGAAATATAATGAAATGCCTAGGCCCATGTAACACACCATAGACCCTCCGAGTACACAAATACACACCGCCCACCGTCTCCGAAAATGTCCCTGAAGCCCTCTGTAACGCCCCTGCAACCCAAGTAGCAATTTAAGTTTTATTCTGCTCTATGAGAGATTATTGAGTTACGATGGGGAGCTCGGTCGGGTCGCGTTTTACGATGGAAAAGGTGAAAAAGTGACGCGATCATGTGGCAGTTGCGGTCTATTGTCTTCGGTGCACACAATTATTAATGGAGTCAAGGCGGGGGTGCGGTCATCTGACGAGATGGAATTGGGTGAGATCATTCTGATTTCTTCTTTATAGAAGGAGTCGAGATAATTTTGCCAATGCGGTTTCATGAAACTCTTTTAAAAGCACATAGAGTGCCATAACATCTACAAATTTATCCTGCAGCTCTTAAATTGACTTTATATTGAAGAAATATAAATGTTAGAAGAAAAATATTCAAGCGCAAAATATTTTAAACAAATAATACATAATTGGCCAGATTACCTCAACGTCTGATAACAAGCACCACACTAGACTACTTTCGTTCGAACCAAGGTTGTTAATCGATAAATTATCGCCGATAAGTTAACGCCAACTTTGACTTCGTTGACAGTGATTCGATAACTCGTCGTTAACGATAAATAATGCGTTGAATTATCGTTATCGTTATCGTAACTTCGATAATTTATCGAAAATTATCGAGTTAACTGTTGAATGCTGAGTAAAAAAACATTTTAGTCTGAAATTTTCCTGCGGCGCGTGTATGACCAAAGTGTGTGATATTATTAATCATAACAATTAGCTTATTAATCAGTCGACAACATCCCTGTAGGTATTCCCGATAAATTCTTGGAAGAAATTCCAGACTTCTATGGCAAAATTCCGCTGAAATGGCGGGGAATTTTCTGGTGGAATTCCTGATGAAAGCCCTTGTTTACTTAATAAATTACACGATGGAATCGCTGGCGAAATATTAAAGAAATTCTTGGAGGGATTTCCAAAGTAATACCTGGCGGCAGAGATGTCCATCCCAAGAAACAATTTTTGCTTTAAGAAATGTTTCTCAAAGCAACGTTATTAAACTGCAAGTCGCATTATATTTGAATAGTTTTGAAATAAAACTGTTGTTCAACTCTTGTTCGCCCAAAAATGAGAATCTATTCAACATCAACCGTTCTATAAGCACGATGAATTAATTGTTTATCCAATGATCGTACATTGGATGTGAAACTCTTGTTCAACGTTAGAACCATCAGCTATTTACACAACCATCAGAAACTTTTCTTCAACGTTTATTAAACAATGTTATAAGACGCTATTTGTTTAATCGTTTCAGAATGGTTTTAGAAACCATTATTTTGCATTAGCAGCATAGTGCATAATAACAAGCTTTTTTCGACATTTATTCCACCATAATACAATCAAAACATACTGGGGCCGTGATACACCTCACGAAATTTTTTTCTATTAATAGATATGGTTTTACAATTGCTACAACAACTATTCTTAAACGTTTCTTCAATATCATTGTAACAATAAAATTTCAAAAATAATTGAACTTTCTCCATTTCTGCATTTGTATTGAATCTGGAATACCTCTCTCTCTCTCTCTCTGATCATATACCCACAATATCTCCATTTTATTACATTTTAATGGGACAAATCACATCAATGGAAAGAATCGAACTCTGGACCTCTTGTTTCACAGTCGTCTGCATCCGCTCTGCTTCAATCCGAATTACATGAATGGGCAGATTTAAAGCAGTAAATAAATATTCAATCCCTGAGTCGAATACATTACCGTACATATGTTGCTTAAACATTGCTTAAATGTTTTATTCAACTGATTCTCTTCATAAACATTGAAGTTGATCAATGTTTAAATAATTGTAACCGCAACGTTTAATCATAAGGCATGCACGCTAATTATTTTGCTTGTCTGTCAGTAATTCACGGTGTTGTGTTGTGTTGTGTTGTAAAATTGGTGACTCTTCAAACTTTTTTTTTGTTTAAACGCCCAAACAAGTGAACTTTGTTTTATTTTCACCGCTTTTGTTTCGTGTCGGGAGGAAAATGTGTAGGTAACATTTGTGTATACCTCCAAGCAGCGAAATATATGAGCATAAGGAAGCTGAGCCCGGTTTGACCGGTGCCACCAAAGTTGGAAATCTACTCGTCAATACCAAAGAGAGGAGCCGCCCAGGATTCACTTCAGGTACATTTTCTGGTGTTTTTGTTGCCGATGTTGCGGTCATTGGAGCGTGTAGTACAAAAGGTGAGTCGAAATCTTTTTAAAAGTGTGATATTTTGAACTGCTGCAAGATGTTTGTTTGGTCTTCAAACTTGTAGCCGTGGATGCTTTTCTTAGGCTCCTAATCAGCAATCGTGTTTACAAATAGGACCAAGGCGAACAACGATAATTAAGTGACACAGTACCACTGCTAATCAACATCGCTTGAATAAAAGCGTAACATTTGTATTAAAGAAACCTGATTACATCTAGTTGTTAAACTATTTCAGTGTAGTTGAATAAAATGATCAAGCAAAATTTGTTAAACTTTAGATAAACTACTTGTTCCATTGTAGATCATTTGTGGAATAACGGCGTCTAATGCGTCGGAAGCAGCTTGCATTCTATCATTATTAGAGGACTATTAGACAGATGATGTGAATACCTAAGCAATTGTCTTTAAACTCCTGTACGATTAGTTATTCAATGAGCAGAAATATGATTAACAAACGTGAAGTTTTCTTTGCATGAAACATTTATTCGCCATTTTGTTCAATATATACTCTTGTACAACAGTCGGCGCCTTTGTAGAACATTTAATCGACTGGCATGCTTATTAATGATTTTGAATTGTTACTATATAATCATTGTTAGGATATATATCCTCAGTGTGGAAAAGAGAAATAGAAAATACACCACTCACGCTGTGCATCTCAACAGGAGCCCGTCTCTTATATGTGGATCCACCACTGCGATTCGGATGCGCGCAAGCTTGGTGGGTAGAAATAAATATCTTTGCTCCCTGAGCACTAGGACACACAACAGTGCGGTGAGAGCGCTTTCAAATTCTCTCCAGTGAAAGTGTAAAAAATCACCCGGGCGCGCGCTCCAGTGAGGTTTTTGCGCCAGAGTGCGCGCTGCGGTGAAACACCGGAGAGTTCCCGCCCCGGTGATACCATGGTGATGATTCGGTGACTGCTGGGTGAAAACACGCGAGAGCGTGTGAGAGCGATGCGCGCGAAAGAGTGAGCCACACTCGATCCGAGGCGAACGAGCAAGAGCACACACTAGCGCGTGGGTTACCCACCACCCAAAACAGGAGAAACTGGCCTTATGGTGTGGTGAAAAATGTTCCTATCCCCAGTGTGGTCGATAAACTGACGCCAAAGTGAATCGCTACGGTGAAATGCCATCTCTGCCTGGCGGAACTCCCAATAAAATAGTTACAATAGAATTCTTGGAAAACTATTCGATAGAATATCTGGCACCGGCAGAACTCCCAATGCAATGGAAAAGAATTCCCGATTGAATCCATTATTTCGAATTTCACGATGGAATCTCTGTCGAAATACTCCTTATGTAGAATCCCTGGAGGTATTCCCAGTGATAATTCCCGAAGGTTCATTATCTGCGATGGAAAAAACAATTGTAACTTTCGAATAATTTGAGCTCTGTATGTTGCCGTCAAAGATTTTCACTCAAGATTGCTATGATTGAAAATCCCGTAAGTTAACTGCAGTTAACTTGCGTTGATTTATCGAGGGCCGATAAACCTTGCGATAATGTATCGTCATCGCAGTGAGCGATAACGTTGAACGCAATTATCGTTATCGACGATAACGATAATTTATCGATTAACAACCTTGGTTCGAACACATAATACATGAATAGCAATCTAAGCATGAAGTGCTCAAATTTGAATGTATAGAACTCACAGCGACGCATATCAAGTTTGTTAAGTTTTGCTTCAAGTAATTCTTCTTCTTCTTCTTCTTCTTGGTGTAACGTCCTCACTGGGACAAAGCCTGCTTCTCAGCTTCTATGAGCACTTCCACAGTTATTAACTGAGAGCTTCCTCTGCCAATGACCATTTTGCATGCGTATATCGTGTGGCAGGCACGAAGATACTCTATGCCCAAGGAAGTCAAGGAAATTTCCTTTACGAAAAGATCCTGGACCGACCGGGAATCGAACCCGTCACCCTCAGCATGGTCATGCTGAATACCCGTGCGTTTACCGCCTCGGCTATATGGGCCCTGGCTTCAAGTAATATGAATGCTTAATTGAAAATAGGGTGCTCATATTTCCCCAATAGTTTGCAATCGATGCAAAAAACAAACTGTTTTTTTTAATCATTTCTCGTAGTACAAATGCAATTTAACTACAGTAATCGCAAGTATGACTCAGTAAGCAGCTTAATATTATCAATATCGTTTTGGTATTACAGTGTACGAAAGATTCAACGTTGTTTTCAAGCATCTTCAGATAACTTTCAAGCGGTGATTTGCGTGTAAAAAAAAAACAAGTGACAAGTATGTAGGGTTAGTTTTGAAACCTTATTTTGTCACAATCGCGTTATTCTGCGCAGGTAAAATGAGACGTTTGCATGGATGGTTTTGGTGAAGATATGACGAAGCCACACCTCGAATTTTCACGAGCACAAATCTGAAGAACCGAATGTTGGTTTTCGCTGAAAAGTTGATTGTTTGGTCACCACCAGCGGGTAACCAATCGATCAACTTTTTAGCGCAAACCGACATTCCGTTCATCAGATTTGTGCTCTTGAAAATTCGAGGTGTGGCTTCGTTATATATTCACCTTAGGACTCTGTCGCGCCGCGGGCGCATTGCTATGAGAGTGAGTAATGTTAAAACAAATCGTGTTTTTTATCTTGCGATTGATCGGTAAAATCGGAATCTTGCTTGTTCTACGATTATAGCGACGCGTATTTCCAGTGGTGTGAATCATATTACCTACCATAGGTACCCAGATTCACACCCTACCTTACCATACTAACAAATACTCCTTCCCGAGACAACTGTGGAGATGCTGTGGATTCCACGGTTTCTAGTAACAACGTTTGTTGAACTAACATTCCTTCCCTCTTCCGATGACCGTAAGGACGTGGCTGGCGCCGTTATTGACTTTCAAATATTGAACTCTCGAATTGTGCATATTGAGAGTGCATAGCTAGTCCCAAGCATCATTCAATGGTTCTCTGTGCAACTTCGATTGTTCTGGTCAATAACGGAGTAGCAACTACTATGTGTAAGATTATCTTTGCTTTTGCAAAATAGTATAGTAAAACCTCCATGAGTCGATATTGAAGGGACCATCAACTCAAGGAAATATCGAGTAGTGGAACAAAAATCCTTTGCGAAGCTTTTTGAAGGGACCATCATAGTAACCTAGAAATTATTTTTCAGTATGGAAAAATTAACCTCCATGAGTCGATATCGAGTAAAGGAACATCGACTCATGGAGGTTCGACTGTATAAATCTACTTTATTGACCTCTTCATCAATTGAAAAAAAAAAAGATTCTTATAATTTATTGCCCATGTTTTCAACTGTTAGACACAGCGGGTCTCGAACCCTGATCGAGCGATTGCCGGCCGCAGCCGATAGCCCCTATACCAACGGTACTCAGTGAGAGGGAGAGTAGTTGAAGGCTACGCTTTCGTACTCCCGTCGCATCGGTGGTGGAAAGTGGGATCTATTTTTAGATTCGAGGTTCATCAGACTCTCAGTTTTGGGAAAGCTTTGAAATATGCGCTTGGAAGCTGATAACATATTTTGTTATTATTAAGTATTTTTATGTTACCGCGATAGACCAAAATTATTGATAACTAAATTTGATATCATCTGGTTATCATCAATTGGAAAAGATGATAACACGAATAACCAAATTATAACACCGCTTATTATCAAAGTGATATCTTTTTGTTATCCGCCTTTGCTCGGGTAGCTAGGTTCATACACAAATCTGGCCTAGAATACTCAGGGTCTTTAAAGCCGCAGTTGTGAATGTGCAGATATTCAATATGACCATACCAAGGGTGACGAGTTCGATTCCCGGTCGGTTCAAAAACTATACATAATGGAAATTTCCTTGTTTTTTTTTTGGGCATAAAGTGCCTGTTATACGATATACACATGCAAAATGGCCATTGGCAGATGAGGCACTCAGTTAGAAGTGCGCATAGAACACCAAGCAGAAAAGCATGATTTGTTTAAGTGTGACGCCAAGATGAAGTAGAATACTCCAGGTTTTGCAACATTTGTACTTTTTTTACATTTTTATCGAGATTTTCATTTTTTAATGCTTGCAGTAAATCGGAGATGCATTACAAGCATTAAAGTAGCCTGGCCTACTGTGCAGCGTTTTTGATTCTACAGGACAGCTATTGAGTGATGACATCTCGTACCAACCGCTCAGTTTTTTGAAAAGCAAATTCGTGACCATCGGTGAGAGTGACGTAGCTGTGAAGGTTAATGTCACTCTTTGGTCCGCAGCTTCCAGGGATGGAACACAGGTATTCAATCCGCGTGCCCTGGTTCTTTGAACCTAGGTTTACGCTTTTTACTCGCTATCTGAATTGAAACAAAACACTGATTTCTGATTTTCTGACGTTAATAGAAATAATTTTTCGTACGCCCGCGCTTTGTAAAAGAAAGGAAAAACAGCCAGAAACGATCTCACTCATCTCCGGAACTCCTCCAGTTTGGTCGAAAATCCCTTCAGCGTCAGTTGAACCGTTTTAAGCTGCTGGTTCACGGCGGATTGTTATCGAAAAAGGAATCCTTAAGCAGCCTAAACAATCAGTCTGGAAATACTCTTCTATACTCTTCTTATACCCTTGGATACACCAAATGTGGAGCGGACCTGGTGTGATGGTTAAAACACTTGACTATCACGCCGAGGACCTGGGATCGAATCCCACTCCCGACAAACTCGCAAAATGTGAGTTCTTCCTTCGGAAGGGAAGTAAAGTGTGGGTCCCGAGATGAACTAGCTAAAAGTCTAAAAATCTCGTTAATACAGATAAAAAAGGATACACCAAACTAAAACTGATAAACATTCTCCAGCCGGAAAAAAAATACCAGCTGGAAGATACCATGATCTTCTAACTGTGTATGTAAAAAATGGGGACCATAATCCAGTTTCACCTTAAGGGATACCATGAGAGCTTCAAATTGGTTTCATACGTTTCAGAGGTTTTGAAAAAGTTTTTAGTGGATTTCTTGGAGGTTCCAAGGAAATTTTACAGAGATTTCAGGAGTAGTCGGGGCCCGTGGCGTAGTTGGTCACACGTTCGCTTCATATGCGGATGGTCATGGGTTTGATTCCCAGCCCCGGCACTTGCAATTTTTCGCCAGCTGCTCTTTACCGAGGGCGGCTGACACTGACCCTCTTCTGAGCCCCATGGCTCAAACGGACCCGGATACCTGGAAATCGGCGAACTTGCTACTCATAATGGACCCCCAATCGGACTGGAAAGGAACAACGGCCATCCATCATCCTTGTGCTCATCATTCTACCATGTAGTAGAAAAGTGAAAGCAGCAGAAAGGCAGCCAGTTCAATGAAGTAAAATAGAATACATGTAGGCGCTGTACAATATTGTAGGTGCAGCTGTCAATTGAAGTCGCTCACGTAGTGCCCTAGTGGACAATAGAGCTGTAAATTAGGTTAAGTCATTAAGAATAAAAAAAAAATTTCAGGAGTCTTGTGCACGTTTCAGAGACACTCAGCAGGGGGTTTCAGAGTGCATTCCAGGGCGTTCGATGAGTTTTTCAGGAGGTCACAGCGAATGTCAGAGAGTTTCAGGGGGCTTCCAAATATGTTCCTGGAGATATCAGGCAGTATCAGGGGCGCACTAGTGGGTTTCAAAAGCTCTCAGGGCGTTTCTATGGACATTTTATGGGCATCTTGAGTAGACTCAGGAGATTTGAGGTGCTTCCAGGGGATTTCAGAGGCGGTTTAGGTTTTAAGTGTGTTCCAGATGCTTCAGAGGCGTTTCAGGGGCTCAGATGATTTCTGGAGGTTACCAGAGCCGTGTAAGAATGATTCGGAGTGTTTCATTGGATTTCAGGGGACCAGGGATTCTCAGAGGGTCATAAGGGCAATCCAGAAGAGTTTCAGAGAGCCTTAGGGCTTCAGTGGCTATAAGGGAGTTTCAGGGATATAAGGAGTTTTCAGAAGATTTTATGGGCCATTTCAGTGTCGCATGGGATCTCAGGGAGTTTCCAGGGATGTCTCAAGTGGTCCCATGGAATTATATTAGAATTCGTAGGAGTTTCAAGGGATCGCAAAGGGTGCTCATCAGATTTCAAGGGGTTTATCATGTTATTGAGCTGGTTTCCAATGGTGTTATAGGGGGTCTCAGAAGATTTCATAGGCCTTTTAGGAGCTCAGGAGGCTTTGGTTAGTTTTCAGGAGCGTTTTAGGGCAAAATGGCAAAAAATCCAAATACAAACTTTAAACGCATTCCATTGTACCAATAGTGATGATGTTTTGAATTTCGCTTTTGAGGAAAAACATCAGAGAACACAAACATGGCTGCCACAATGGCCGACTTCGACACCTACTCACGTTTTCAAGAGCACCAATCCTAAAAATTCGTAAACAATTGCGCTAGATTTGGAAAAGCTGCTTCTTTTTGCAAATGTGCAAAGCTAGTGCCAGAGCAAACAAGTGCGGCTTGGTTCGATGTTTCGTTCGGCAAATTTGTGCCTCTAAAGTCTGGATGCAAAATTGCAATGGGATTTCTTGATGTTTCACCTTAAGGGTAGTGATTCAGACAATGACATATTCTGAATATCCCTAAAGCCCGTTAATGACGAGCAGTTGCATTAGTCCAGCAGTGGTGATAGTCTTAGTAGCCACATTAATTACGATGGTATGTTAATCTACTAAGAATTTTAAATTAGGGAATCGCGCCACTTGGGCGGTGGCTTCTATATTCGTCTGTTTTCCACTATAACTCAGTCAAATTTGAACCAATTGACACAACTTTTGGAATGTGGTGAGATAGGTATAGTATCTACCTGTATACAACATTTCAAGTCAATTGGTTCAAAATTGACTGAGTTATAGTGGAAAACAGACGAATATAGAAGCCACCGCCCAAGTGGCGCGATACCCTATTTAAGGTGCAATACATATTTTACAATGTTTGAGTATGTTTATAGTTAACATTATTTTTTGGTGAAAGACTACTTGTTTATATTGATTACAATTACTGATTTAATTATTTCATTGCTATGGTTCATAAGGCTTATTATTGTGAATGTATCATTGTATAGTTTACTATTTTGTGTCGTGGTTTCAATCAGCTTTCCCAGTATTTGAAATTGAAACTGTGCAACAAATTTATATTTCACCTCTAGTGTAGATTAGGATTTCTCGGAATCAGCTCTGTATTTCGTCCCGAATCCCGGGAAAAGCATCAAAATGGGAAATGAAAAATCTACTCTGCTATACATATATTTCAAACACTCAACCCCAACTATTACTTTTTTCGCTTTTGAGCCACACGGTTTACTTTTTCAGTAACGAATGTTAAATTGTTCAAATAGCTTATCGCGAAAATTTGATACCAACTACTCTTTCTAGTAACGCCATCCATTCTCCACTCCGACCCTGAACAGTGTACTAAAAGTTACTTGTTTTATTGGGATTTTACTCCACCAAGCCGACGTCGTCGATTGGACCATGCATATGAAATTCCGTATAATCTTCTTTGGCAGGATAAAAGCTATTAGCGTCCCAAAATCACCATCCATTAATTTCACACCAAACGACAGGCGATACCGATACACATTCTAACGCACCACCCGGGTGAGCCTCTATATCACACAGCAGCAGCACACGCACGCCCCTCCCCCCCAGAACTCACTTCCGTCTCCGGTACACCTTCGATTTGGGCTGGAATCCGTTCGGCAGTTTAAACTGTATCACATCCATCCCGGGGGCGCGCGGCCGGTCGGGATTTTGGTCGTAAATCCTGACACTTTTAATAATTCAGCCCGTTAATCACGCGCAACTTTGGATCGGCACAAATCGGTCCGGGGGAACTAAACTGCCGCGCCGCACCGGCGAGGAAGCTGCCGAAAGCTTGTGGAATTAATCCGCGTGAGCTCACAGCCCGTTGACGAATGGTGAACGATTTTCCGCAACAGTTTTTCCCACCCACCAGCAGTGGGGAAAGGAGTATCGCTGTGCCATATTTCTTTTTTGCTGTACGCGGTGCTTTCTTCCCAACAGCTTAGCGCTGTTGTTGCTCTTTTAATGTCGATTTTTTTTTTCGGGTGGCACCCCGCGTGCTCATTCGAGGCTTGACGGGCGGTGCGGCGTGGCCTGGTGCGCGCTATTTATAATTTGGTTATGTTCGGGTTTATGTTTTCGATCGGATTTTCCTTCGCCGCTGCTGCTGCTGTCGACCACGGCCACAGAAAAGCATAAAAAGCCACGTGGAACAGCCTATTAAAACGAAACCGGTCTCTGATTATTATGTACCGTGCGCCGGCATTGTCGTCCGGTCGAGGCTGGAACTGGGCTGCTCTTGGCTGTGTAGGAATTTTCCGAAAATTTTCCGCCATTCAATCGGGCTACATTATGGCAGAGGCGGTAGAGGAGAGTGATTCGAGGTGCGTCGAGTAAGCTTTTCTTGCAATGTGTGCTAAAAGTAATTGATATTCCAATTTAGTCAATGACATAAAAGTTCAGCTTTTCGACAAGATCATGATTAGGGTAAACTGTGATAATTTTTGGATCATGACATTTTTGCTGTGGAAATTTACTTGACTTGGTATGGAGTATCTTGGTGCCTGTCATACGGTTTATGAATGGAGAAATAGTTAAAACACAAATTAGAGAAGCATGCTCTGTCCTACTTGGAATATACCACCAACAAGATGAAGAGTACAAGCAAATCAAAAGTAGCATTTTTTAGTCAAATAGACTAGAAGAGGTTCTTAGAATTATCATAAAACCATAATAAAAGGTAAAAGGTTTTGGGACGGTTTTGAAGACCTCTTTAAGATTAATTGGCCGTCAAAATATTATTTGGGATCACTGAAATTTCTGGGTGAGTGGACTGAACACACTGGTCTATCTGCTAGCAAAAACTAACAATCATGCGTCTCCATGGAGTTGTCTTTTATTATCATAGTTTTATCCCTTCAATTCAGATGGTTTGTTCTGTCCTATTCTTCCCTAACTGTTTCGCTTTGCGCCCTGAGTGACATTGGTTTGCCGGAAATCAAGAAAAAGGCTTTTTGTTGTTTTGCTCGTTTGGTTTCTTCTATTGTTTCCGGTTTTTTTCTGCATCCTACGTGGCTGCTTAGCCTCATAACCCGCATTGTTGTCGACGGTCTCTATTTTTTCAGTAGGTTTGCCTTTGCTTGTGTTGTTTTTGCGATACCTCATAACAATGAAAAGCTTCCCAAGAAAAAGTCACGTTCATCTGCATGATTTTTTTTTTGCGTAAGTACTGACATTTGATGCTGTTGTATGACGGAAAAAAGGAGAGTTGTAGGTTGATACACCTACATTGGGTAGGTATTTCCCAATCATTTTCCAAAACCAGTTCAAACAGCAGAACGAGTCTACAGACTGTATAGATTATGTGCATTATTTTATACATGATGTTATCTTTTGGCCAATCTATAGAAGGTCATGAACATTCGTGAAGCTTAAAGTTCATAAGCACAAATGTGTCGAGAAATTGACAAATCGATAAATGGTCAAAAAGTAGTTCTATAATCGAGCAACACTCTCGATGCCATATGGTCAGCGTTTAGTCAGAGTGGACTACGCGGTTTTTTGGGCAGGTAAAGATAAGCGAAGGAGCTCGATAACTCTGAACTTTTCGACGTTTCTTTGATGCAAAACGGTCATTACATAAAAGAACTAGCACGACGTATGCTGGACTTCTACACTCTATTAAAAAGTCCAATAGTCGGAAACGACACACCACCACTACCATAGAACAAATGTCAACAGAACAAACGGTTCAAAATCATCTTCCACAAAACTGAGAACGCACCCTAAAATGACCAATACCTCCCCTAAAGAAAAATTTCCACCATTCTTTTAAAACAGTCGTTACCAGTGCACAGTGTATAATACAAAAATTAAAAATCTAAAATAACAACACGTAGTAAGTTAGGTAAAATTTCCCATAAAACAATCAAATTGTACCCCACATTTTCTACTACACAGTACATGAAAAGCAACCCAGAAGAGCATTCTATATGCAAAAACTACAAAAACGATAGACGGTAGACACTAGTGAGTTTTTATCAATGTTTATATGTTAAATGTTAAATGTTCAATGTTAAATGTTAAATGATAAATGTTAAAATACATGTTTTCAGCGACCCTTGAAAAAGGCCAAATCCCTAGGCCGAAACGTCGGGAATGTAGATAAAAATCGTTCTTGAATCAAAGACTGAGAAAGCCATCCCCCTTTTCCATCAAGTTCCCAGTCGAAAAATCCCATACTAGAACTATGGTTTTTCAGAAAATATTGAGCTCGTTTTGATATCCCATGTGCATTTATTTGTTTAATAATTCCATCTGACCTTAAGGTCATACATTGGGAAGTATGGTGTTCAGTCTTTGGAGGAATAACTCAAAAACGGATTCTTAAGCTTTCATCCGACGTTTCGGTCGCTATATTGCGCCTTCTTCTGGGAATTAACTATGCTCCGTTTTTTCGTCCGTATGAGCCCACAGCATAGGTTACATTTGTCCCAGACGTAGCGTATCGTCTGCCGCCAGCGGCGATGTTGCTTTGGATGAAATATCCGAAAAATATCCAAAAAAACTATCCGGGTCGCAGAACGTCGATGCAGTTGCCCGTTTTGGCGCCACTTTTACTCAGAGTCTACGTGCAGGTACATCCTCTAATATTGCTCGACTTACCACTTTCGTGAAGTAATCTACGGCTTCGTCAGCGCTAGGAAAGCTATCCAGGCAGTTCCAGTCATTCAGGTTGAGCGAATGTTTCAGCGCGACAATATTGGCGTTTCGAAAGTCAAGGCCATTTACATCTTCAACACTGTCGTAGCAAAGGGGGATCGAAAGATTGACACAAACTTCCAAAGCAGGGTGATCGGCATCAAGAGTGATCAACGGTTCGATAGTTTCCCCGATGGAGCATTCAGAGAGCGCTAACTAATTCACCAGCAGTAAATCTAATAGGCTATTATTACGATTCAGCACTTGATTTATTTGTACAAGGCCGTGGTACTGAAACCGTCGAGAAGAGCAGAGCAGGAGGTAGAAATGCTTGAACGGATGACATCGATTGAGGGAGGTTCATTTGATTATAGATTCCACACCAGCTTGCAGGGCCGGATCTAAGGGGGGGCCGGAGGGGGGGGCCAAGGCCCCGGCCCCCACATTTTACGGGCACCCACAAAAACCTTTTTGCAAACAAAGAAAAGCTTATTTGCTCATGGCATTTGTACCTCCGAGGGGCCTCCACATCCGCTCTGGCCCCGGGCCCCCACAATCCTTGATCCTGACCTGCCAGCTTGGATTGATTATAGTCACCAAATACCAGCACCAGGTCGTCTTTGGACAGTTGGGATAGTACTGTTGATATGAGTTTCAATGTAATCGAAATCCGACTTTCTGTCTGGAGGTAGATATAGATCGCCTATGCTTAATATTCTGTGGTGCCCTTTGATCTTCATCCACAACTGCTCCAGAGATGCGCTTACGCGAGTATCATCAAGACAGAAGTTTAAACGCTTATTTACTGCTATCAATACACCACCACCGCGCAATTTATTGCTGTTCAGACGGTTGCGATCGTTACGAAAAACAGCATATTGTCTACCAAATTGCTGTGCTGAATAAATTCGGTCATCAAGCCAAGTTTCGGTTAGAACTAAAACGTCATAACTGGAGTCGGTAACGGCCAGATAAAAATCTTCGATTTTAGTTCGTAGGCCGCGAACATTTTGATAATATATTCGCAAATTGATATTCTGCGGAGTTCCGCGAGGAGAATGTTCGGTTGCATGTTGTTCCTCTAACCTTAGACTGTTCGAAGGTATTTCAGGCTGGAATGAAGGAAATACACTCAAATATGGTGCAGGCTTCGGCGGGACATATACCACTGTTAAACTTACCTGACGAAGCAGGAAGTGCGACCGAGTGGTATTCGCAGGAGGATGCACCGTTGTTAGAAGACTCGCCATGGTTAAAGTTCGTGTGTGTGTTGTTGCACTGGAAAAGTGGATTCTCATTCAAACTTGGTGCAGTATCTTCTACAACTTCGGCGGGACATATACCGTTCAAGGGCTTACCTGATGAAACAGGGAACGTCGTTTGTCCCGGAAGTAGTAACGCATCGTAGTTGTTTGTTGTAGACTGGCGACGACTTCGTTTCTTGTGGGGCGTTCCATCTACCGTGAAATGGTCATCAAAATGGTCGACGGGTCGGATGACAAAAGGCTGCGGGATTGGTCCTTCATTTAAATTTTGTGCAGTATCTTGAGCAGCTTCGGCGGGACATATACCGTTCAAGGGCTTACCTGACGAAACAGGGAACGTAACTTGTCCCAAGTGAAGTGATACGTTGGAACTGCTTATTGAACGGTGGGAAGGCGTGCAGCAGTTTCGTTTTTTGGAGTTGGTTCGAAAAAACGTACAGTAATGCCATTTGGCCAATACCAGCGTCACTGACTAAGCGCGAGACAGACTTGCACACAGACACTTTAAAAAACACGAAGGAGAGATCCTCAACGCTTATGCCTCGTGGGACTAGCTTAGTTACTTTCACGAATGACGAATGAACGTTACAAATATCGATCACATATTGTTTGACTTCCTCTTCTGTTTGGTCAGGTGCAAACGGTGTCACGTAGAAGGACTCTAGGTCACCAAAAGCTGAAGTACCGCTAGCCACCCGTAATGACATGGAGTTGGGTCTGGAAGGGCCACCGCCGAGAGTTTGAATGGATTTATCGCCAGCTGTTTCAGAACAGCTCGTTGCATTATTGACGGTGGATTGAATTTGTTCAGTTTGCAGGTTTGTACGCTTGTCAGCAACGGCAGGGGTAGACACATCCATTCGAGTGGTATTTTTGTTGTTAGAAGAGCTCGAGGCAGCTTTTGCCACTATCTGAACTCTCTTATTGGCCCCAACAATAAATCTGTCCGGAACAGCGATGGAACTGTTCACTTCGTCCAGGGCTTCGAAGAACGAAGTATGGTCGCACGATTTCGAGCTATAGATTGTGTTATCGGTAGTATCATCGAAATTAAGCGCGTCAATTCGTTGCAGAAAAGAGGCATTCTGTTGAGAACTATCTGAAGCCTTCGAATGTGTTTTGGACCCATACAATGTATCATTGACTCTGCGGAGGTTTTCACCATAGTTCCCGAGTCGTACATCTATAGAGTCAGTCCGGATAAGCAATTCTCGCTGGGCTTTCATTATAAGTTTCTCTCGATCATACACAGCTGGTTCAAAGTTGAGGCGACAAGAACTGCAGAACCAAATAAGACCAACTTTTGCTGACCACGAGGAGAAATGAGTTTTCGTCAATCCTGCACAGTCGAAATGGAAAATGCTTCCACATGATCCGCTGCAATTAATCACCCTTCCAGAGTTCAAGGGGTTGCAGCATACTCGACACGATTCCATCCTCGGGGTAAAAGCTCGATTTCGAGTGGTGAAAATTTGCTCGGTAGATTACGCCTAACGAGTATAAAGCATTGTCCAGTTAGAATCCGGACGCAGATAATCACTTATATCTCAGAGGTGGAATAACAAACAGAAAAGGTGAAGCCCTCAAAACAAAGATAATTTACTGTAGTTTCATGGAAAAATATCATTAAAATTATTTTATTTAATTTTTAATACATTTTCTCATTTTTCCGTGATTACTTCCTTAAAAATCTGCACAATGGTAGTAAATTTTAACATCAACCCCTTCGGCGGATTTGTTTAACAATCAGGTCATCTCTGTAGTGTCCTGAGACCCTCTACCAATCTGATTAGGAATCCAAAGAAACTTTGCCAAATATTTCTCTTCTTGCGAAATTAAGGGCTATTCAGTGAATTCCAAAGAAGCGAAATTTGAGTGTTTTTTCGTTAATAAACACTATCCAACAGTGATGACACCACTGCACATCTCAGGCTGTCGTGATAGCTCACCAAATTAGCTGAAACCTCTACAGATCCCTTGTGTGAGTTTTTGAAAAGCAGCACGCGATTCTTGAGGTTATCATCTTTGTACACATTTGGTGTCAAAATCGTGATGTGAGAAAACGATGTCCAGAGCTTGAACCTCCTGGCAAATCTTGGAATTCCAAGCAGATTTATCCATGAACATAAACTTCAATCTTCCTTGGGCACTTCCTCATGGCATGGTTAACAACATCTGTGCACATCACACATAATGATTATGGAGACATTAACATTTTTCGCGACTGTCGTACCTGACCACGCTTAATTTTCAGCGTGTTTGTGCAAGATTTTTTTTCCTTCACTTGTCTTCAATCTGAAATAACTTTTCACTCGTAGCAAGAAAATCGATGAAATTTCCACCCTCAATAGAGGACTTGTTTATGATCAGACTGCTGTAAAAAAAATATGATTATGATCATTGAGAGCGTCACAATAAATTATCCTTTGCGTCCGGATTCTACTTGGACAATGCTTTACTATTTCTCACAGCAATACTTTGAGAATTGCATGCAATTTATGCGAAAACGGTCGTTTCGTTGTGAATTTAGGTAATGCACAATTTTGTTTACCTGTAGTGCCGGAAATGGGGTCAAAAACCGTATTTCTCCAAAATCTTTGAATTTCTGCAAAAATCGTTTAGTGATTCATTCAGAAATTCTTTCCAAAATTCCTCCAGAAATTCATTAAAGGATGGGCTACTTCATGGGTTCTCATAAATAATCCCTTAGAAATTCTCAAAACGATTCCTTCAGAAAATTTTCCAGAAAATGAAAAAATTATTTGCCAGGAATGCTCTTGGAGATTTCTCTAAAAATTCATCGAAGACTTTCTTTCCAGAATTACTGCAGAATTTCAGAAGTACCTCTGGAGGATCCTCAGAAAATTTCTCCAAGAAATCCTCTTGAAAAGCTTCCATGGAATTCCTCAGAAATTCCTCTATAAATTCTTACAAAATTCCATACGATCATTCTTTCAGGAAATCAGGTCAGAAATGCTTTCAGCGATTCTTTTCAAAAATCAAAAGTTTCAGAAATTTCTCCATAGATTTTTCTTAGAAAATCTTCTAAAGATTCTTTCGGGAATTTTTCCCAAGTTGTCTTCAGAAATTCTTCCAAGAATTACTCAAGAAATTTCCCTGCAGATTTCTCTAAGCAGAATACCCTTTTTGAATGAATGTTATCTGTTTTGTACCTTTTATAAGCTCTGTTTGCTTATCCTTTGACAGATACGCATATCTCGACTAGGCTCGACTAGCTTCCTGAGGCTTCCTCAATATCCATGGAAAACTGGCACTAGTGGTCAAAAATATTAACCTATGCGTCACTCTAAGAGGAATCGCTAAAGATTTTCGGTATATCTTCAGCTAATCCTCTTCGATTCGAAGATCCCTGAAAGAATTTACGAAAGATTCCCTGGAGAAATCCCTGAAATAATCCCGAGGAGAAGTCACAGAAAGAATTCCGAGAAACAATCCTGAAAGAATCTTGGAGGAATCCTTGACAAAATCTCGCAAGGAATCGGTAGAAAAATCGATAAACTAATCACGGCAGCAATCCTTGAAAGTATCATGAAGAAATCCTTGAATGGATTCTGGGAGGCGTCCCTGAAAGAATCTTGGATGAAACCCGTTAAGGAAACGTAGAAAGAACCATTGGAGTAAACCCCGGGGGAATCCCAGGAGAAATGCTTCCTGAAGAATTTTTAAAGAAATCTTGCATAAATCCCTAATATTATCCGTGAAATAATCTCGATGGAATGTACCTAATGGAACTCCAGAAGGTATTCCAGGAGAAATCCCGAAAGGAACTTCTAAAAGAATCTCGAGAGAAATCCTAAAGGAGTATCTGGTGAAACCAATATAGAAATCGCGGCTGAAATTCCTAAAATAATTCCAGAAGGAATCTCTGAAAGAAGCATCAATGATGAAATCCCGGGGCAACATCTGAACGAATAAATTCAGGGTAAATCCCTGAAGGAATTACGGGATCAATGAAGAAGCCTTAGAAGAAATTTCCGAATCAACTCCGGGAAAATCTCTGAATTAATCCCGAGAGAACTTTTTAATGTTCTCCTGGGAGGAATCAGCAAAAGAATGCTGATTGAAATACCGGGAGGAATAAGAGGATATATGATATCCTAGGACGAATTTCTAGAAGATACTCGGGAAGAATTACGAAATGAATCCTGGTTAGGCTGTCCAAAAAAAAATCGATGTTCGAAAAGTCAAGGTGCTCAACCCATAAAAATGTTGAAGCATTTTTGCAGAATATTTCGATTTTCTAAAAAATCGTTTAGAGATTCTGCCAGGGCAGATAAAAGGTCTATTTTTTGAGCATTTTTCATCAAAATTTACTAAAAATACATGTATTATTTTTTTATTATTTTCAGCCATGATAGTTTTATCTGATAGTACTATTCACATGGAAAGCTTGTAATCAAGAATAACTACAACGTACTTTACCTGATCAGTCACCTTGATTTCAGGATCAAAGAGACGCAAAGGTCAAATACCATCACAGTTTCGCCTTTCCGTGAAAAGAGCAATAGATGTTTTACTCGGATTTACCGAAAGGCCATATTGGCGACACCAACCCTCAACTACCTGAAGGACGCTTTGCATCAGGTCGAAAAGGGTGCTGATGCACATACCAACTAACAATGTTAGGCAGTCGTCGGCAAAACCATAAGTAGGAAAACCGCTATTATTGAGTTGCCTCAATAGCGTATCTGCTACGAGATTCCACAAAAGCGGTGGTAAGACTCCCCCTTGGGGGCATCCACAAACACTCAATTTCCTAATCCCTGCTAGACGCAATGTCGAGAAGAGATGTCGGTTTTTGAGCATTTGGTGAATTCAATTGGAAATCATTGGAGATATACCATGACTCCGTGTGGCTTCCAATATGGCATCGAAAGGCACGTTGTCAAAGGCACCCTCAATATCTAAGAAAACACCCAAACAAGATTGATTTTGAGCGAATGCTTTCTCGATATCTTAAACAACCTTGTGTAAAAGAGTCACAGTGGACTTACCAAATTGGTAGGCATGTTGGTTCACATGAAGAGGCACGTTGGCCAGATGAACATCACTGAAGTGATGATCCACAATGCGTTCTAAGCATTTCAGAAAAAAAGAGGTCAAACTGATAGGTCTGAAACTCTTTGCTTCTTCATACGACGCACGACCCACTTTCGGAATAAACTTTACAGTAATATCCCGCCAGGATTTGGGGATATTCCCTGTAGCAAAACTGCAAGTAGTTTTTTCAAAATATGTTTGAAATAATCAAATCCCTTCTGAAGCAAAATAGGATAAATCCCATCTGCCCCAGGAGATTTGAAAGGAGCAAAGCTTTTAAGTGCCCACTCAATTGATTCTTTAGTTACAATAATCCAAGCCGAAGCCAGGGAAACGTAACACATCAGGTAAGACATCAGGTTCATCCGAAGATGTAATATCCACACATCCAGGGAAGTGTGAGCTGAATAAGCATTCCAGAACTTCCTCATCAGAGGAAGTCAGATCGCCATTTGGCAAATGAAGTTCGTTCACCTGGAAATCCTTAGATTTCGCATGGATTTTGTTTAACCGACTGACTTCACTCAAGCTGGAAACATTTGTACAAAGGTTTTTCCAGCTGGATCGTTCAGCAGACCGGAGAGCTTTCCTGTAGGCCTTGCGAGCCGACCTGAAAGCCTCCGAACCAGCCGAACGTCGTCTGTTCCAACTCTTTCTACATTGTTTCCTGAGTTTCGCCAGATCAGAGTTCCACCAAGGGGTTCCTCTTGTGGTCTTCGCAGACCGTAGAGGGCATGCTTCTTCAAAAGCTTCCATGATGAAGGTCGTTGTAGTATCAACGGCATCATCTAAATCACTTGGAGTGTCAATGGATGGTGAGTATCCATGAAATTTGGCCGCAACCAAATCAGTAAAATGATTCCAGTTTGTTGACCGAGGATTCCTGAAACGTAATGTTTGCGAAGTAACATTTAAATGTTCAAAAAAGATATAGCGATGTTCAGATAAAGATTCTTCATCTGACACATGCCAATTGATCAGCTCGTGACTAATTCTGCTAGAGCAAAGCGTTATATCTAACACTTCCTCTCTAGCAGATACCATGAAGGTTGGGCGGGTGCCTATGTTAAGTAATGCATGATCTGTACTACTTAAGCACTCCATCAAACTGGAGCCTCTCAAGTTGATGTCTGAGCTGCCCCAGATGATATGGTGAGCATTAGCATCACTGCCAACAATTAGCGGAAGGCCTTTTGAAGTGCAGTATGCGATGAGTTGTTCGAAAGCATCCGTAGAGGATGGTTCATCATGCGGTAAATACACCGAACAATAGACGTATTTCCTATTGAGGTTTCCAACAGATACATTAATTGTGATAGCACATACATCTCTGGTGGCTAGTTCAGAGATAAGTGTAGCAACTATTGCGTTGTTGACAAGCACACAGGCTCGAGGCATGACACGCGAGTTTGCCATTTCATGTTTACTGAAAGTAGCAAACACCGGGTTCACAGGGTTTCCTAGATAGAAATTCTCCTTACGGAAGTAAGGTTCTTGGACCAAGGCCACTTGGGCTGTATCATTTTGCATATGTCTGCAAAGATTGATCATTGCTGTTCTTTCATGCTGAAGATTGTCTGAGCTATCCTAACCGTAGCCACTACCCAAACTACGTAAGATTAAACTCTTCGCAATAACAGCACTACAAAGAACAGCAGCAATAAAACCAGATCGGAATCGATTGGAAAACGCCAAAGACGAGCATACACAGAATACACTGTGTAAATCGCATAATGCGAAACCATATAGGTGAAAGTTTAAACTAATTACCAACATCTTCATAATCTCGCCTATATTTAGCCTCAAGTATGACTTAAGAAGGGCAGCTGATTGAAACAGGCCGGGAGCAATCAATGAAGAAATCTCGGAAAAAAACAATAAAGGTATGAAAACAAGTTTATTTATTGGGCTCATGAATCGTGAGCATGTGTTAGCTTGACATCAATATTTGTGCAACGTTTTGAAGCAAATGGTTCACCATGCTCGAAGTATCTTCTAAACAACATCTTCGTAAGCTGAAATATTTTGTAATATTTTGTAAAAGTACTGTCCCATAAACAAACGTGTAGAGGTTCGGGGTATCTGTCTTATAAACGGCAGAAACTGATACTTTTGAAGAAATCCTGGAAACTTCTTCTGGAACTAGAAATTGTTTTTAAGACATTAGCTCAAACATCTGTATTTCATATAAAACGAAATCTGTACAGATGCCAAAAAATCTGCATAATACAGATAAATCTGTATATATGGCATCCCTGATAGAAACATAAGCATACATAATCGCACAACCAGCAGTTGCTGCTTCATGATCAATGAGAAAAAATGAAAGCACACTGCTCCTTGTTTTTCATCAAAATTCTGATGCTGTTTCTAGCAAAGTTCTATGTCACTTCAAAGATGAAATTTGTGATAAATAACTGTGCTTCAGCTGAACTAAAGATATGAAAGCTATATATTTGTGGTGTGATGAACGCACAGAACTGACTACAGAATTCCGTACATTGTTGAACTTTCAGAAAATTGTGGAAGATGTTGCTTCCAAAGAGACTGTAACCCAGTACCAGTGACTGATGATACCAATGGCACAGTTTACTCATCAATGATTTATGGCTTTCATGGATTTCAGTACACTTCCCTATGCCGTGCGAATTGATGAATTTTTATACTTCGCACTTGTGATGCCCGCTCATGTGATGTGAAATACTTCCTTCCTCAATTCCAGTGAATTCAGCGAAACCATCAATAATGTATATGAGAGTTGTCTGGAACATGACAGAAGTGTCCAACCGAGCCCAAACTCCGTTATCAAACCTTTCCCAATGTGTGTCTTCTTCGAGTTAAAAATAAAACAGCAAACTCTAAAGAATGATTTATGATGATCTTCTCGTAAATGGGAGCACTTTTATGAATTTCCTTCTGCGTTTCCTACTGCTCCTAGGTTTCCTAGGTATTTGCCCTCTCGGAAAAGAGGCCACAGAAAAGCAACTTGTTCGGCCACGAACGTGACAAACCAACGATTATGACAGGCATAAGCGCATGATACCGCAATTTTCATGCATTATTCAACGTGACAGAAACAGTCTGCACAAGCGGAATCGTCGCCACGTAGACGATCACAAGAAGCGGACAAAAAGCCTTCATTTCGGGTGTCATTCATCGATTGGCAGAGCGTATGCTACACGCGAGCCGCTTTAAGGACAAACGTCTTGAAATCCCGGTTCAACAGTGCATCAAAACTCCAGACGCACAAATCTCAAGAAGCAAGCTTCAAACAACAATGCATTTTATTATTCTGTTCTTGCTCACTTGTAATAAGCTTAAAATAAGAAGCTCAGGTGCGCTGGTTTTGTTTACGGAGAGATTTGTGCCCTCAAAATCGTGAGTAGGTGCCAAAGTCGGCCATTGTGGCGGCCATATTGGGATTCTAACAAGTCTGTCCTTAAACTTTTCTTCTTGAGAAATGGAGACGCATGGTCACTGGTCAGTGGTCACTGACTGGTCAGCAGTATTGCTGGCTTCTTCACATTGGACTAATCTATTCGTTTGAAAAGGCTTCTTATTGATGTTCAGTTGGCTTAACTGTGAATCATCTTCCTACTGTTCTAGCTATATTAAGTATCTCTCTGTCTTTCACTCTTCCTGTAGAATTATCTGTTTATGCTTTACGCAGTTTTTCATGTTTCGGTGTGAATATTCCTCAATGGCCTCTAATTTCTTCTCGTAGCAGCTAATAAAGTTTTGCTGTCGATTAATTATAGCCACACGCCCAACTAATATCCATCAAATAAACATCCGGTCAACGCAGAACCCCACAGCACTGAACATGACACTTCCATCCGTGTGGTCGCCATTAAATTAGCCAAATTACCCATTTCACCAAGCGGCTAAACTTCGATCGACCAGGCAGATAGCACCCGACCGAACGCATATCATTTTCCGAGCGTGACGGCGGCATAATTTATTATCGCTTTATTTTATTGGATGGTGTATATCGTCAGCCATCGAGCAGAAACATGATCCCGCAGGTGGTAGAATATTCATCAGAACAACCCATTTGGAGTTCCATTTTCCGTAATGGAAGTGGGCGGTCCCGTCGCCCGCCCGCTTAGTCGAACGCAACCAGAATCGAGCCCATCGAGCTTCTGTATGGAATAATCGACCCGAAAATTTGCTTTCCCAGCTCCGATACCGATTTCCCCAATGACCGAGTTCTTGTAAGTGATTCCCGTTCTGATTTCACCAGAAAATGTTTCACTCCATTTCTTCTGACATCGATTGCCACTCGGTTTTTTAAATGTTTTGAAACATTTTAGGCCAACCAATTACCCCTCTGTTTGCGCACAAATATACAGGAAAATCGAAATCGTTGTCGAACCCGAAGGGGGGACTTTCCCACATCGCCTTTTTCCCAGCCACGCTTCCAAGTGAAAGAGGAAAAGCTATGTTCCTAAACACAAATTCCAAGAAACAAATTGAATGATACTTGAATATACCGGGGCTGCTCGGTGCTGGCGGTGACTTCCTACCCTACGTAAACCTAAATGCCGGAGAATTTCAATCGAAATCGTAAACTATTTGTGAATCCGACGAAATAAAATTATGCAAATTGAATCCGCCCTTTTTCCGTTGCTTCCGTCTTTCCCGGGAACGTGAATGAGATTGAGCAGGGGTCGGTGCTAGGATGCACGCAAAATGGTTGTGATCAAGGCTGTGATTGTTTGATTAAGGTACAGCATTATGGGGTCGTTACTCAGACATTTCAGGCGGCGTGTTTGTAGAATGTTAATGAAGATTTTCGATCGACTTCGACAGGTTGAATTGCTTTTCCATTAGGGCAGCGAGTTTCCGTAAGGATTCGATAATCAATGGCATGAATTTATAAAATACCTTTTAACGAAGCAACAATTGACTGTTTATAGTCAGTTTTCGCTTCTTCCTCCTCTTATTCTTTCTGGCATTGCGTCTCAACTGTGAGACAGATTGCATCACAGCTTATCACTTCCACAATAACCAACTGAGATCTTCCAATTAACTGTTTTGGATACACAGAGACGAACCAGTCAAGGGCTGAAAGTCTCTATAATAAAGATAAATCAATCAATCAATTTTGCATGCATATTTCGTGTGTATGACACGACGATATGAAAGCCAGCGTTTCCCAGATTTTTTTTCTGTGGTACCTTACCTTGAAACCTTGTTGTCTACAAAGTAACAATATTTCTGCGCGAATGGTATAGTAGAGCATTTGGTAGAGCATCATCTTAGTCGGTATTGGACACTGTTCCTTTATTTTCCACGAACGTGTAGGGTTCCCAAACCAGGGTTCAGCCCCCCTCCCTACCGTACGAACTCTACCGCGCATCAGCCCAGTTAGTTTCGCTGGTAAACCCTGTTGTGAGGCTTTACCCCATTTGGCATAATGTCATTTGGCATAACGCCGTTTGGCATAATGTCATTTGGCATAAAAGCCATTTGGCATAATGGCCCAAATATGCCAAATGCATAACAAATATTATGCACATTCTTACCAAGAAGGCTGTTCTTCGTGTTATGCCAAACGGCATTATACCAAATAGCCATTATGCCAAATGACCATTATGCCAAATTTCATTATGCCAAACGGCGTTATGCCAAATGGCATTATGCCAAATGGCCTGTTGTGGCATTATTTGCCGAAGCTCATTTCTTTTAACTGAATCGTACGCTGCTGTAAAATCAATAACCCGTGGGTGAATCTGCAAGTTGTAGGGAGGGGGGGGGGGGGTGGGGGTAAGACGGACATATTTAGGAAACACTCTATTTTGACAATGTTAACAATGCGATAATTAAAATTTTATCTTCATAATATTTACTTCAACTAAGGTACTTTACAGTCTGCAAGCCGATTTTGCAGTAAAATTTGATTTTTCATTACTTTTGAGATAATTAAAAAGTGATCTCCAAATGTATGTTTTTCAACAGTGCACATTGGTCGGGCTCCATACAAAGGGGCGGCCAAAACTCCAAAAAAACCAAATTGATAATTTTAAATTTTATTCTACCTTATAACAAAGTTAATGTACTGTACTTTTATGATTATTAATTAAAAGAATACCAGCTTTTGTATTTCAATGACATTTTTACTGCCAAAGTGGCCTAAGTCATAAAATTGAAAAATGAATTATTCGAAAAAAGTAAAATAATAATATTTTGAGAATGGAATATATGTTTTAAGTTATCCTGCATATGAAAGCTTGTTATTGGACTGTTTGAATGCACGTATGATGCAAAATTAATATGTCACAAAACTTTTCAAATTTTCATATATTGTATCTTAGAAATTTTGGGAATTTTTAAGTTATAAAACGGTTCGTGTCGTCACGTGTCGCCGCAATTTCGAATAGTATGTACATCTTAAACATCATGCTTAGAGCTGCCAAAAAACGTTTAAATATTTTGCAGAAATTTGCAGTTTTTCAAATGAAAGCTTTTTAAAAAAGTCATGTTTTTTCATATATTTTACGTTATTTTTCCATTTTTTACTGAAATAAAATTTATCTTTCCACATTTTTCACACGTTTTGAACAAACTTGATTGGATTTGATCGAAAGACGATCATTTATTTAAATCCGAATTGATTTTCTAACAAAAAACGCAAAAAATGGAGTTTACTGATTTTCACTGTTTTTGAAATTATTGAAATTACGTAATTTTTGAATACCCCTTTTTAAACACTAAAAACACTATATACCATATCTAGGCAACCTATAACTTCGATTAAACACATAAAAAGAGTTTTGGCCGAACTTTATCTTTTTCCGACCATTGTGCAGTGTGGGTAAGACGGACCAGTAGGGTGGGTAAGATGGACACGTTTGGAAAATTTGCTAATACGCCATTAGTAGTGTTAAGTGATGTTTATGGCCATTTACATTCGGTAGATCAATCATTGTAGAATTTAAATTTGGCTTTGAATCTCTTAGCGAAACGTGTTTTTTGCAAATTAAAAACTATTTTGTAAATTGGAAACCTTCATACACTATTAAACGCCTAACAGTATGCAATGCTCGGGTAATTTTACGAAGCTCAAACTGTTCCAACAACAAAAAATCTAATATAATGAAGTTTTGGACAAAACATCAATATGAAATGCTTAACACGGCTTCCACAATCATTTTTGTACTCCATGGATTTCAATCTGTGAACAATATGTGGGTTTTAATGTGTTTCTCATGGCACTATCAAAGTAACCACAACACTGTCCGTCTTACCCATCCTCAAGGCGGACCGTCTTACCCCCACCCAACACAAAATATTCATTCCACTACCGTTATCCATAATCCATGAAATTTACTTGAATTTCGTTGTGTATAGGACGGAACAGTTTAAAACAACTGGGAAACTCAAAATAAAATGTGAAAACTTAGCAATTTAATGTAAAAAGCTTATTTATTGCCGCTCAAAAATTAGATCCCATCACAAAAGCGTGAAGCCAGGTAAACAATTGTTTATTTTTTACACTTTTGACATATGTATTCTCTCATGGAGTGGTTGAATAACCATCAATTGATAAGAAGATAGAGTTAATCGTAAAAGAAAGACAAATTTCAGCTCTTAAGTGACAGAACTAGTCAGTGGTCCGTCTTACCCACCCGGTCCGTCTTACCGCCACCCCCCTACTCCCAAACTTTGTCTAATATCATCCGTTATACATACACGGTGGGTGGTACCTTTTTTATCTGTATCAACGAGATTTTTAGCCCTAGGCTAGTTTATCTCGGGAATCACACTTTATTTCCCTTCCGAAGGAAGAACCTACATTTTGTGAGTTTGTCGGGAGTGGGATTCAATCCCAGGTCCTCGGCGTGATAGTAAAGTGTTCTAACCATCACACCAGGTCCGCTCCTCTGGGTGGTACCTAGTTTACGCGCAATGCAATTTTTCGGTTGTCTTACATCCGATTGAGCTCATTTTTTGTGTGTAGTTGCGGCATATTCGTATGCTAATTACCTTACAAAAATGAATTAAATTGGTTGAAAGACAACAGAGAAATTGCGGTGGCCGTAAAATGGGTGACACCGTGTACAACAAATCGAGAATGTTCAATAAAGGATAAATCAATGCCTTATTAAGTAGTAGTAAAATTCATTCTTCTTTTTTCTTCTTCTTCTTCTTCTTCTTCTTCTTCTTCTCTTTCTTCTTCTTCTGCTTATACAAGATTCCATTTCGGACATGGGCTTCTTCTCAGCTTCTACGAGTCCTTCCACATCTCCTAACATCAACCATGTGATGCGCAACTAAATTGAATTACTTCTTCTAGAAACAATATTGGAGTCACAAATTGAAACTTTCTGACCCCAATCTAAAATTTTAATGATATGTTAATAATCCCACAGTAATTTTGTGTGCTCATCGCATCATAAAGTGAATGCAAATGCATCACTATTTCAGCTAATATAAAGCACAGAGGATACAGAACTTTCTTTGCAGAAGCATGAGTCGCTTCAGAAGATGTTCGTTTGCTTCCTTTTTCTTGAGCCAATCAAAAACATATTATGCCATATTATTGCCTTTTCTAAGCTTTTCAGTGTTGGTTTATTCTATTTTGTCACAAATCCACGCCAGTACAAACACATATGTTTTTGAAAACCCAATTGAATATAAAGCCAACATTTATCAGAGAATGTCAACTTTCCATGCTCATATCGGCTTTATAGGTTCAAAGCATTTCGATTGAAAGATTGATTTTTATTATTTTCTTTTCTTGACTTAGTTAACTTCTGTTTAAAAAGTTGCCTAAACATGTATACATACAGGAAATTATTTTTAAATCGAGTCAATTTTTTTTAAATATAACGTGTCCTAGAAATTTTGGGCAAAACTTTGCAGCTCTGCCATTCGGGATTTAAAGCTTAAACAAGCTTCATTTTCACATATATCCTGCCTTAATATATTAACCTTTACGCACCCGACCCCCGACAACTCGTTTTCAAATGCTGGTATTTCTTCAATTTTCTTTTTTTTGAAGTCGCCCTCAATCGATCATAAATTGATGCAAGTTTATTACACTCAAGTGGCCATGTAATATCCAGAACCGTTCCGGAGATATTCCGGATTATATTGGGGTGTTATTTTTCAAGAACATCGCTTAACACATTGTTTTCTACGCACGAAATTGAGCTCAATTGAACTGTTGTGGCTTTCTCAGCCTAACAGAATTAAAACGGCGAGTTTGGCATAGCCCGAAGTTTCGGTCCCGTGTATTGGAGTTTTTTGAAGGGATAATCTGTCAACCGTCTCTCGTTATGTGGTTCGTGAATGCAGTTCGAAAGGTGGAGCTTCTTGTAATGCCATTTAACATTGTACATTAAACAGAGAAATTTTCTTATTATTTGTTGGGACTTCTAGTTAGATGTCGCTCGCTGTGATCTGTATTGTGCATTGCAAGAAGTCCCAAGAAATTGCAAGAATATTTCTCTGTTTAAATGTTAAATGGCATTACAAGAAGCTCTACCTCTCAAACTGCTTTCTCAAAATTTTGAAGTGCCCACTCACAGGCAAAACAAATCCTTAAAAAAATTCAATCAAGCATCTGAGAAAACATGTTTTTGCTTATACATGTATTCTTTGGAATAACATAAAAATATTTTTTCTCTTTGTACGTAATATCGAAACAGAAATTTTATTATTATTTTTTATGCTTGTGTGGATGTATTCGACGTGAAATTAACCCCAAATAATGATTTCGGTTGATTAATTGATTTGTCTTTATTTAAGAGACTTTCAGCCCTTGGCTGGTTCGTCTCTGGTTTCGGTTGATTTCACAAAACCAATTATGAAAAACATGTGTTTTCACAAAAAAGTTATTCCATTTTTTGTGCTTCGATATAACGTACACTAATTTTTGCCCAATTTGCACTAATTCTGGGTAACATGGCTAATGCTGCAATAAAACATTGATTAGAGTATTTAAGTAAGTATTTATATTATTTATAGTATTTAAGTAGTATTATAGTAGTTCCGAATTTGTGTATTTGGCAAAACCGTGAAAAAGTAGTTTGTGCGGGAGTTTAAAATATTGTTTTTTTTTCATTTCAAACATTTTGCCTACAAAACACCCTACCTCTTTACAGGTATCAATGAAAATAAATACTTTGAATAAACATACAAAAATATAAAAAAACGTTGTTTGTTAAGAGATTTATTGTATTCTTGCTATACAAAGTTCACAATTTTACAAATTTCTGCTACACCTTATAGATGTTTACGAAATCTCATCTATTTTTTTTTACGAAACTGTAATTTCCTGTTTTTGTTTCATGTTTCATTAAACAGTTCTTAACTCGTTGTAGATTGCAAATTGCGTAGAATTTCAAATTTCACATATCGTATCTATTTTCTGAGCTTCTGAAAAGCAATTACAGTACAGTTTAAGCAAAACTTAAAACAGTTCTTAGCGGTTTCTAAAAACGGAAAGTTACTATTTTTGCAAAAAAAAAAAATAGAATTTGCAGCAAAAATTTTAGTAGACATCTTGAAGCATAGTCTGGAGTAAATCCCAAACCTTTTTTCTACAAAATTTATGAAATATTATAAAATTAATTAATTTCTGGATGACTCATTTTTGTTTAAACTTAAATGAAGAAACACTAGTGCAATTCTTGGCAGTAATTTTTCATTAATTTGTTAATGAGTTTTGTTTCTTCATGAGATAGGGTATCGGGATGCTTCGTTGGCATAGTCCCCTCGTTCGGCCTATCTTAATGGTAACCAAAAACTCAAATAAACACGCATAAATGGAGATCGTAAAAGCTATGTGCCAAATAAATGTAACATTTCGTTTCGAAAATACATTCAGGTTATATTGCGCATCATATGAAATCTAGAGCAATCCTAAGCCTGAGCTATGCTCAGGAAGCGCAAAATCACCCGAAAAACACTTTGCAGCATTGAAATTGAATGAAAATCAAGCCTAACGTTACCAAACACCGTATGTAACAAATGTAAACAAAAAAGAGATTTTCACATAAGGCGCTAAATATCGTTAAGGACTACTTGTTTCACTCACCTTTGGAAATGATTTGTGCAAAAAAACCCGGATTGTTCATGTTTCTGAAATCCTTAATGTATGAGTTGCTATGGGAACATCGAACTTTAACTTCGATTTTCTCCGTTCGTTGATTTTGTTAAATACGGTGTTTGGTAAAGTTAGGCTTGAAATGTCACTTTGTTTAGCTTTTGTAGACGCCATGATTCTTCAGCTTAGTGGGTAGTGTACACAAATGATCATAAATGGCATGATTCTGGAACATTTCGAATTGACTTTTCGATAACTGAACATTTTATGCGACGAATAAAGACGATATTTTAAGCATGTATATTTGTTTTCAACGAAAAATAACTATTTTACAAATTAAATGTGGGCTGAATATTAAGGACATTTTGTTCACTATGTAAGGTACACCGGAGAAAGTTGAAACGGGTGGGGCAAGATGAAACAGGGGGTTAACATGATGTTATCTAATGATGGTAAACAGCTTGAATGTCATAACTAACATATAGTTTTTGAGTCAAACAATCTTTCGGCGAAAGACAAATTTACAAATTGCATTGAAAACTATCTCAAAACTTCGTGTTTCATCTTGCCCCACCTATTTCAACTTGCCCCGGTGTACCTTACCCAAATGTTGGCACATCAGTAAAGTGACGTCAACAACACCGAAAAAGTGACGTCAATAACATTGCTTGCAAATGAACCAGAAAAAACGAACAGGAAGAAAGATTTTGTATACGGTGACTGTGAAAATATAACACAATAATAGGGTTGCGTTGTTTTCGTTACTAAATTAAGAAAGAACTTTAGTTTAAGTATTTTATTTATAATTATGTGAAAATTTGGCTCCGAAAATGTAATTTGAAAACAAGATTGGTGAACATACAGTGGAAATACTTCAGCAAAAATATCAAAAAACGAGAGAATAAGGGGTTCTCGCATTTGGATAGCAATAGGCCAACGTTGTATCCACTAATAGGCCAATTGTTGTATTATAGACTAACATTGCATACCATCGCATCGAATCTTTTCAACGTAATTAAATAAGTTCTTGAATATTTACGTTAGTTTTCTTAAAATTGGAGAAATATGCACTGCCTAGAGTGCGTGATAGGGTCAACACATCGTTTATAATGCTAATAATTCATGAGTTATGGTCAAAATGGTTAAGGCGGCTGGCATATTTGGCCAAGGAATGGTACACATTTTTTCTGAAAAAATAAAATAAAAACTCATCGGATTTGTTAAAGAATTTTTAGCAGGACCCGATATTTTGATAAATATTTTTTTATCTGCCCCCTCAAAATGCAAAATCCTTCCAAAAATGTTTGAAGTGTGGGGGACAAAAAGTCAAAATTAAATTTGTATCAGCCTTATCGCTTGATGTCATCGACCCAAAGTTTGGGGTCACCCCTCAAAATAATGTATCAGTCAAAAGGTTGGGGTCATTTTCGTAAAACATGGATAAGTGCTTTGTTGATATCTTTGTCATCTCTTGTTCATGTTCAATTCTTTTTTGCTCATGTCTAAGGCAATTAACCAAACTTAAGTTTGAAGCCTTTAATTCGACGTATTCGACGATTTTTATATAAAAATTTTTTATGTAAAGTTAACACATTTCACCACATGTACATAAACAGGGCAATTTTGCGTTGAGTTTTAGTAAGTAAATTTTCACAAATATGAGCGGTTCAATATCTATGCAGTAAGTACCATTCATTATGTTTAAAATAAGCCAGGAAGAATTAAATTGAATGAAATATGACCAGTGCTGAAAAATTCATTTCGTCATATCTAAATTCAATCACCCACAGCTCATTTTAGAAGCTGAACCTGAGAATATGGTATATGAAAAACTTGTGCGGCTAGAACAGTTCTGCACGAAAGTCACGGAAAAAACACAATTTTTCAAATATTTCAAGTAAATGTCACGGACTACCTTCGAAAAATGCCAATGATATTCACGGTGAATATCATTTGGCATTTTTCAAAGGTAGTCCGTGACATTTACCTTAAATATTCGAAAAATTGTGGTTTTTCCGTGACTTTCTTGCAGAACTGTTCTAGCCGCACAAGTTTTTCATATATCATATCCTCAGGTTCAGCTTCTAAAATGAGCTGTGGGTGATTGAATTTAGATGTGACGAAATGAATTTTTCAGCACTGAATATGACAAATATATCATCAAAGCACTTTTCCATGTTTTACCAAAGAGACCCCAAAGTTTTGGCCGATGACTTAAAGCGTTCATTTACTTAATAACTTTTTTTCTTGATTGTTTAGCTAAGTTCGGTAAAAAGCTAATAGAAAAAAGGTTATATTACCGCTGTCATCTTACAATTTGGTCGACTTTAAAACCATGTTTAAAGTTTCTTTGACTTATCTTTTGAAGAAATCTAGGGTTTTGGAATCGGGCCTAAAAAAGACATGTTTTTGAGGGAGTGACCACAAACTTTTGACCGGGAGTGTACATCTCGGATGTTTTTATATCAAACGTCCAAATTTTCAGATTTTTTGAAAAAAATAAAAATAAAAAACAGGGTATCCCTTTGTTCTCACGACCATGAAAATGTAAAAAAAACTGATATTTTTACATTTTCTTACGGTCAAACGCAATTTGGCTTATTAAACGTATTTTTCTCAAAACTACGAGATTTATTATCATTCAAACCAAAAAAAAAGGAATTTAAAATTGGCCAACTGGTATAAAAGTTATGAAGTTTTAAAGTTTTTGGTTATGAAAAACTTTTTATTTTTTGATCACTCTGTCTTAACATTGGTCACCCTAACAACGAAAAGAAAAAAATACAAGTCTAATTAAATATTTCTGATGTAGGGTATTGGTTCCCTTCTTAAGCATGTGGCTCCCATTTTCATCCTACGAAAAACAAAGGATTTTAGCGCTATTTGTTTTGTTTCTTATTTTTGTATAGAAGTGAGCACCCATGAAAACAAAAAGAACGGAATCAATCGGTGCCGTAATCGCTTGTTTTCGAATAGGATGAATATGGGAGCGTGAGATTAATGATGGAACACATACCCTACTACAAACCCACCAAGTATTACATTAAATTTTGAAGTTCCACTATATTTTTCCTAACCTAACTGTTGAAAAAGGCATATGAAAAATACCTATTTTTCTGTAACTCGAAAACGGTTTTCAGGATTGAAATATTGTCTTCGAAGAATTTGAGAAAATTTTAAGGACTTCTTGAAAAAAAATGAACTCAGAGTAGTATTCATTACGGATCTACGTGAGATATCAGATCAATTTTCCAGAAATCTCATCCTTCGATTTTTTTCTATTATTTTTCTATAGAAAGCTGACTTCCATTTTCAAAATTTGCCAATAACCCAGGATGTTCAAATATTTTTTCTCTAATTTTTAAATTTTATCGATTTTCAAAACAAGCAAAAGCAAATCATTTTTGATATTTTTGATACGTGAATTTTTAGACCACTTCGAATAACATTTACTAAGGGCCAATTTTTTCCTTTTTTTATTTTTTGAATTCGCTGTAAATTAAGTATGGTTGAACTTGGGAAAAAAATATGCATAGTTTTTTATTAAAAATTCATCTTTAAGTCGACTTATATAAGGAACAAAGCATACATCTCGTTCTTTGCAGAAGCACGAGTCGTTTCAGCAGTATGCTCAACTGATTTCGAAGATGTTATGCCATGATACATATTAGCTTTTCGCTGCTTTCAAGTTTTGGTTGATTCAATTTTGTCACATAATAATCTTGCTGCGTAATGCGGTGCAAGTTGAAAAAAAAATCCATGGATTTCTAGCAAGCACGTCCTTTCAATACAATTTTGTAGCTGCATTTTTCCAACAGCTTTTTTTTCCTTTTCTTCTCCTGTATAATCAATACTGTCATACTTATCTTCGTCTACATATTCTACTTCTTACCTTCGAATAACTTCTTATACCAACTGGTAGCCCTAATTCATGAACTGCTCCAGTTCTCAAGACCATCACTTCGTAAATCATCGCTTTCCGTGCCCAGACCGACAAGTTTCAATTTTCCCAGCCATAATTACACCGCATATTACTTCACAAGCTAACAGAAACATCATCCTTTTCGCCAATTGTAATCGACACAGACAGCTCTACCAAATTCACAAGCTTTTCATGTTACCAGTATGTAGTGTCAGTGTGTGTAGGAGGAAGGAATTCCGCTACGGTCTGGTGTCACATTGGAAAACGGTGGAAAAAGCACTGCCAAAACACGAAACCATTATTTAACACAGTCACTTTTCCCAACCGTTCTTCGTTGCCACCCACTTCATGTAAGCGCAGCGAAACGAAATCATTTTTCTTTCCATATAGTATCGCTGGCTGCGCTGACTGCCATTCTGCTGTCTTTGTCCGGACGCTATCTTTTGTCCATATTTTTTTTTCTTCGTGCTTTTTCACATTTCCCCGGTTCTAAAATGCAAAAGATCGCTGTATTTTCCATTCGGTATACGAAACAGTTCAAAACTGTTTTGTGGGAGACCAAGAGGATGATGACACAACTGGAACTGGACTGGTGCTCCTCCTCCTCCCAGCCGCACAGTTCCAGGTAAAGAGTTGAAGCATGTCCTTTTGCAGGAAATTCAATTTATTGGAAGTTGGATGGAGAAGAAACAGAAGCAGCAGCAGCGCTATTAATAGGTACTTTCCTAACTGATGGCGGTTGGTGACCAAGAGGTCACACGACGTCGTGGAAAGTGACACAGCCGGTTTTCCATATTTCCGTCCTAGGCGAGACTCTGTCGAGGTGCTCTTGCTCTATCCATGAATGAGTTAAGAGGGGGATGGTTATGCCGCCGATGACATGCACCAGAACAGTGGTTTTGGGAGAAAATAGAGGGTTTTAGTGTCTCTATTATTGTAATTTATGTTGTAGAAGCTTTCCGGAGCACTAGCTAGGTTACTTTGAGTTCGCGTGACCTGACCACCCCGCTGCTATTCTTGGAGTAATTCGTGGGAGAACAAGCAGTGAGGTGGATAGCAATAGAATCAGAATGGTGTATCGGATGGAACTCTCTACAGTACAGTAAGATGAAATAATATTTCTATTAAAACCAATAAATTACGTTCAATGTTTCTGCTATTCACGAGTTCAGCAAGATCATGTAGAGCAAGGGCGTAGCCAGCTTTTCGGACAGGGGGACAAGCACCCTTAGCAAACTTATACCTACTAGCTTTTGAAACTAAACGCAACACGATGAAATTGAATATAATAACATTATTATATTATAAAAGCATTATCTAACCCTTCAGGAGTCACGCTGCTATATGTTGTACCATACACACGTCAGAAAAAGCTTGCCTGTTCTACACAAATTACCGTGGTGCTGGTGGCGGGGGCCAATTTATGGAAGATTAATGATGTTTATTTACTCGTGCATTATTTCTTCTGGAGCTCAGATTTTTTTTTGTTAATATCTACAAAACATGCATAAGAAATTATTGCTAAACTCTTTCAGAAATTACGGACTTTTTTGAGGACTAACCCCGAATTTTCTTCATGAATCCCTTCAACATTCTTTTCCAATAGAACATAATTGAAACCTGTCCGAAGGTTTTATCAAAATGCCTGCATAATGTCTTCCATGACAAACTGGAGTTTTTTTTTAGTTAATAATTATTTAGTTTGGCTATGCTTATTAGCAACCTTCGAATGTCCTAGATCTTTGATATTCCTCTAAGAATTGAATGTACATCCTTGCCGGAATCTCCCTAAAGATTGTTGCATAAAGTCATATACTGCATATACTCATCTCAGAGCCTAGTCCTATAGAAATGTCATTTGACGTGTTCCCGGAAGGATCTTTGTAAGATTTTTTGACGGTCTTCTCGTAAAAACACTTGAAACTATTACTGGAGGAAAACCTCGAGTAAATCCTGTGAGAATTCCTAAAGGGAATGCCTGGAGAAATTCTTGAAGAACTTCCTGCAGCTATTTCCGGAGAACTCTCAAATAATGGAATTTGAAAAAAAAATCCTGAAATTTATTCATAAATAAATGTCTTGAGGAATTTAGGAATAATGTCCTCGAAGAATTCCTGGTGCATTTTCTAGAGGAATTGCAGAAGGAATCCCTGGGAGAATTCCGAAAGAGTCTTACCTGAGTAAATTGCTGTAGGATTCCCTGGAAAATTGTCTGAAAGCACTAAGTATTCATATGTTTAAAGTAAATCACAGTTACTTCTGCTCAACCAAAACCTGCGCTGTCGTAACTCTTTTGTGTCATGTGTGTTGCTTGGAAGAATCCCTAGAGGACTTATTGTCTCGCTTATTGTAAGAATTCCTAATGGAATCCCTAAGTACCCAGACAACCAGCAATCGTATAAGATGTTGTATAGGATGATAAAGTAAAGGCCATATGCGTGCATGCCCCCATTTTGGCGCAACATCTATGCAATATCTCATACTATCACTGGTTGGCTGGGTAAACTACTGAAGAAACTGTTAGAGGTATTCCTGGAAGAATCCCTGGATAATTTCCTGGTTCCTGTAAGCATCTTTTTAAAATTATCTTTCAATACTATTCGCTGGAGGAATTACTCCAGAAATTATTTAAGTTATTCAAAAAAATCATCAGGTAATCCTGGATAAATTCTTGAGTACATCGACGGAAAAGATGAAGGAGCTCCTGAATGATTTTTTGAAGAGAAACTGAGACGAATTTCTGAAGAAAACACCTCAGGAATTCCTGGAGCAATCCTTGGAAGAATTTCTGAACGTTTACCTGGAGGAATTCCTGCTTACGTCTGGAAGGAATCCCTGAGAAATTTCTGAAGGAATCTCTTGAGGAGTTCTTAGAAGAAACCCTAAATAAATTTCTGGAGAAATTACTAAAGGAAATCTGGAAGGAATCCGTAGAACAACTTCTGAAGAATCTCTTGAGGCATTTCTTGAAGATATCTTATAGAAATTTGTGAATGAATCCTTGGAAGAATTCTTGGATAAGCTCCTCAAGGAATTTCTGGAAGAATACCGGAAACAATTCCTGAAAAACTATAATAACATCGGAAAAATCTCCAGAGAGAATCCTGGAGAAATAGCTGAACTTCTGAACTAATTCCTGATGTAATCCTGGAGCAATTCTTATATGAGATTCAGCAGAAATTCCTGGATGAATTCTTGAAGCAATCCATGGAAGAATTTCATAAGGAATTCCTGAAGAAATCTCCAGAAGAATTCTGTGAGGCATTTCTGAAGAAATTTCTTCCGAGAAATTCCAAAAGGATTTCCTGAAAGAAACTTTGAAGTTATTTTTGGGGGATTTCGTGGAGGTATCTTCGAAAATCCCTGAAGTAATCCGTGGAGAAATCCCTGGAGGAGTCCCTTAAGCGATTCCTGGATTAGTATCTGGAGAAATATCTGTAGGAATGCCTGGAAGAGCCCCTGAAAAATTCCTGAAGAATCTCTGAAGACACCCATAAAGGATTTCCTGGAGAAATTGCTGCCATAATTTCTGAAGGATGTCCAGAAGCAATTCGTGGAGTAACTCCTGGACAAATTCATGCAGTAATTCCTGGAGGAATTCCTGTAAGAGTTCGTAGAGAAATTCTTGGAAAATCATAGAGAAATGCCTGGAAGAATTCTTAGTGGTATTCTTGTGGGAATTATTGGAGAAAATGTGTGATGCAATTCCAGGAAGAATCTCTGGAGGAATGCCTGGAGGAATCCCTAAAAAAATCCTGAAGGTATTCCTGGAGAAATTCCTGGAAGAATTTCTGGAGAAATTCCTAGAGGATTTCCTGGAAGAATACTTGCAGGAGTTTCGGAAGGGTTTCCTGGATGAATCCTTGGAGAAATTCGTGAAGATATCCCTGTAGGAATCCTCAAAACAATTCCTGAAGCCTGGAGGAATCTATGAAGAAATTCCTGGAGAAATGCCTGGAGAAATCCTTGAAAAACTCCTAAAGGAATATCTGGAGAATATTCTGGAAGAATTTTTGAAGATATCCCTGGAGTTTCCTGGAGAAATCCCTGGAGAAATTTCTGAATAATGTCAAAGAGCTACTCCTGGAGAAATTTATGGAGGAGTTCCTGGAAATAATCCTGGATGAAATTCTGGAGGAATTCCTGGAGGTATGCCCGTGGAAATTGCTTGAGAAATCCCCGAAGGAATCTCTTAAAGAATTCTTGAAACAATTTCCGGATGAATTTCTGGAGGAATCTCTGGAGGAACTCTGGAAGAAATTTCTGAAAAACATCCCTTGAGAAATTCCTGGTTTCGTTGTGAAATCCTTGGAATTTGTAGAAGAATTTCTGGAGGAATCCCTGGGGAAATCCTTGGAGAATTTCGTTATGAAATTCTTGGAAAAATCCCTGTTCCTGGAGGAATTCTTAGCCGATAACTGGTAGAATTCCTCGAGGAATTACTGGTGGAACTCTTGGAGGAATCCCTACAGCAATTCCTGGGGGAAAATTTGGAAATATTCCTGGAGGGTATTCCTTGAGAAATCCTTAAAGCATTTCTGAAGGAATCTCTGAAAGATTTTCTGGGGAAACTCGTGGATGAATTGCTGACAGAATTTATGAAAGAATTATTCCGGTAATTTCTAGAGGGATTTCTCGAAAAGACCCTGGAAAAAATCGTGCATGAATTCCTGAAAAAATCCCAGGACAATCTCCTGGAAGAACTTCTGGAGAATTCCTGAAGAGTCCTTGAAGCAATTCCTGGAGGAACATTTGGAAAAATTTCAGGAGGAATCGCTGGAATTCCTGTGGAAAAACCTTTGCAGGGATGCTTTGAAGAGCTCCTGGGAAATTCTTGGTGTAAACTCTGGAGAAATTCTTGGAGGAATCCTTTTAAGAACTCCTGAAAGGATATCCTAGAGGAATGCCTGAAGAAATTTCTGGATTAATCTCCTAAAGAATTAGTAGGGGTGTGCCACACGCATAAAAAAGGAGAAATTGAGGAATTCATGAAAGAATCCCTGGATAAGTTCCTGAAGAAATACCTGAAGTAATTACTGAAGCTGTCCTTGAAAGAATTCATAAAAAATCTCAGATATGTTGCTCTTAGCATGACGTTTGTTTGAATTCAATATTAGTGATAATTCGTGAATTATGTGCTACTACATTCTAGCAACATATGGTTCTACAAAGTCCTTCATTTTCCTTACCGTTCCTTACCGGTTCCGACATATCTGGAAAATTTGACATTCAGAGAAATTTCTTATGATTTTCGATTATAAGATGTTTGATAATTATAGATAAACACCTTAATTATTAGAATTGTTTATTTCTTGGGATATTTATTTCTGGAACTCTGATTGATATTAATAATCTTTGAGATGGATCGAATTAAAAAAAAACAGGCAGCCAGGAGGGACACAGCCTCCCCCTGCTCCCCTCTGGCTACGCCCATGATGCTGAGAGTATCTTGATTCGTCTCTTGTTCGGTACACAATCTTTTTTGTAATTGGCTTTTTGTCCCTGAATTCACACATGTAATGTAAATGTAAAAACAGTGAACTGGCATACTTAGAAACCACCCTCTTCACAACTATGGGTAGAAGCTGGGAAGCAGGCTTAGTCTCAGTGTAACCACATTACACCAGAAGCAGAAGAAACTCGAAAGGACGAATGGCGAGAAGTTGAAGCTGATCGCATTTATATGCGGACTGGAGCTTGCATTTTCAATTCCCTTTTAAAGCTCTGCCGCAATTTGCCATATGGATTTTGAAAACCTCATCTCCTCTAAACTAAAGCTCACAAAAACACCCCGTTCGAGTCCTTTGTTTAGCTTCGTTATCAAGCCTTTTGGACATGAAAAACAAGCAGCTTTCAAGCACATATGTACCATGCATGCAAACATGCAGGCAAGCAAAAACAACACACTGTGAACAAAATGGCACAATGCACTTGTCTACGTAGCTCACATATAGAGGTGTTGTACAATGTACCGTACCTACCTAGCAACAACTGAAGAGGTGCGGTTGAGCACCGTAACGAAGTGGGTGGTACACGGTACCACACCTTTTGGCTTTGGCACGTGGAACAAGAGCCACTTCACTTGTCAAGCGACGACGGATCTACATGTGGTCCGACCGGCGCTGCTTCTTCTCCTGGAATGTGTACCCACTATGCAATTGCTAGGTATTCTGATTTCTAGGCTCACACGGTTCAGACACTTCCAAGAGGCGAAGCAATTGATTCATGAAAAATGTATAATTTAAGATTGCTTTTGTTTCATGTGACTTTTGTTGTTTAATTGGGTATGTATGTATCGAAATGGGGTTCACAATTGGAACACTGTAACGAACGCTAACATAATATCATTGTTCAAACCAATAGCTACATCTAATCCACCATCTGTTACCCGTGACAATGTAATGCTAATCTCATACAAAAAGGAAACAAAATCCAATCTGTATGCTAAGTACCCTTTTACACACTTCAGTGAACACCTATTGGGTTTCAGTACATTATCTACCAACATCTACTAAGTATAGCGTTGTTGCTGGGACGACGATGCGACAACCATAATCTTTTCCTGATCGTGTACATTAACTTGGTAAAGCGTGGTAGAAAGTAAACCTGGACGTACGCTTGCAGCTCAAAATCCGCTCCAAATTGCCTCTGTGCTCTTCTTCTGGGACACCTTACTAAGAAGAAACTCTATTTTGAAATGGTCGGGATTCTGCTAAACCGAACCAAAGACCATTTTTTGAAAAATTGAGTTTTCTTAACCATTAGATGAAGAATATGATGATCTTCTTTTCGTGTAAAAATCCAGTAATTCTGACAGCTCTTCGTGGAGTAAATTCAAAATTTCTGTTTGGCAGAACATACAAAAAATAAAATTGCATCCAACCAGAGTGAACTGTAAACCATTCCATAGAATCAGCGAAATATTTTAGTTTTGGTCCAAATGATGAACATTTCAAGTTTTCCTCATCGCTGTCAGATTTCTAACTTCTAACCGACTCATAGTAACAATCTGTGAGAGAATTTAACACGTAATCAAAAATACGGGTGTTGGAGGATCGATTTGGATTTCGATGGCGTTGATCGCCATTTTTCCAAATTACAGTCAGCCAGACCGAACCAAATCCACTGCATTTAAAAATCAATTTATTCTCAACAATACAAAGATGAACTGGCTTTGAATACATGCGTTATGTTGATACACCTCATACTGATTATTTAACCTAGGAGCCGTCATTGAATAACAAGACTAATAAGAATAATAAAGCTTGAAAAAAAATCAAACACTTGGTTCACTTTGGCTGATCGAAAAATGGCGTTTTCACGAAAACCATGCTAGTGAAGAATGTTTAGAACTTGATTCAGACTTAACAAATGACCTTCAGCTAAGTAAAGTGACCTAGAGGTAACGTGCTTGGTTATCACTTAATGGACCCAAATTCGAATCTCTTTAATATTTTCGATTTTTTTTTGTCTTAGTTCACTTTGGCAGATCATTTTCATGGTTTTCTTCGACCAGTATAAATTTGAAGTACACAAATTGCTCCATTTTCACATCTCAGGACCTCAGGACATCCAAGGACATCATTAACATAATCACTCTTGTTATGTGCCTGCACATGCACCGCCTATAAAAAAACATAGATGGGAAGGGCTGAGCTGGGAGGGCTTCCGCCGTTTACATTTCACACTATTTTGAGACGTTTGTGCTACCATACTACGCGTCCTCTCTGATTCATGTAAAGGATTGTGAGTGATATCGATTTCAACTTTAAATACACTGAAAAATCGAGATTTTTTTTATTACATTCCTACTGGTTTTCTCTGAAACAAAGAAACACAGTCAGCCACACTGAACTATAAACCATATTCCAATGTTTTTGTTCAGCCAGAGTGAACTGAGTGCAAAGTACTGAGAAATTAAATGGTATTATATCAATGATTTTAAATAATTTACATGTTTTCATCATCTCTGATGGTTAATAAAGGCTTGTAAGTTACATGTATGCAAAAAAGTTTAAAATAATCTTAGCTGTTGTTTATTTCTGAGTGGTTGAACTTGAAGCTAAATTATCTCGGAATAAACTTTTTGGCGCTTAGTTCGGTTTAGCAGAACCCCGGCCAAATTATGTTCGAAATGTCTGTCTTGATAAATCACCCAAAAAACCAGAAATGTGATGACAGGTGGACATGCGGCATCAGATAACAGCTTGTAGAAATCAGGAGAGGAAGCGTAACAACAAACCCACGTGAGAATACTTTTGATACCTAGAACCAGCATTCAGAATTTATTCACTCATTGCCGCGTAAACCAAATTCTCCCTCACGCCAATTTCCAGTGAAAATCTTGTGCGAAATATGCTCCCAGTCGCAGCAGCAAACAACAACTCTTTTGCTTCAGTAGAACAAGCAAGCTATAGGGCACTGCACTGTTTTGATTTTGTATGGGGTTTTGACGTTTCTTGGCCTTGTTGTTTACAAGATTTCTGTAAGAGTGAAGGAGAAGGATAGAATTTCATGCAGTGTCCTATTCGAGAAAAAACCCTAATTAATCTACCTAGCAGTGATGGTGCCTTTCTCGTGCCTTCGAGAATCCATCTCAACCAAACTCAAGTGACATATGAATGAATATCGCACTTTTATTCATGCGACAAAAAACCTGTTCATGGTCCAAGCAGTCATGTGGGTAACTGGGTTCTGTTTTCGTTGATAGAATTTTCTTCGATTCCATCGATTGGCACAGTAAAATATTAAACTAATGCTGCTTCTGTATATTTCTATATATTTTGAAAGATAAAATTCAATTACTTTTTTTTCAGTAATCTAAACAGAGTACGTTACGTTTTATAAGCTGGACGAAGCATTGGACATTGCTTGTTAAGATTACTCTCATGGTGGCTTTGGTCAGTTATTAACTTGTATGTGTTTCTCTGTCAATTCGACCTGCAGCCGTTAAGGTATTTAATACAGTCCACCTTTGTCTACCAGACTTTTATCCAAACAAAAAAAAAATATGCCTTATACAGTCTAGGGGGATTAGGGGCATAATGGACACCCGGGGCGAAATGGACACCCCTGCTTTTGCTGAAACCGTTGAATTTTATGTAAAACTTTTAATGCATAAGTGTAAAGGAACAAGACATTGTTCTATTTTTCAAAAGTACCATTTATATTCCTTCAAAATAAGCAAAATATCATTGAAATTGAAATATGTTTTTCATATGGTGGATTTCTTATAATTTCGAAGCAGCAGCAAATAAGGTATTACGAGTGTTTGAGTGTGTCCACCATAAAACAAATGAATTGTTAGCTTATCTACATGTATACACAGATTTAGCAATGGATGAAGTATTATATTTTTGATCAGAACTTACCCAAAATAGCAATTTCAATGCTGTAGTCGATTCGGGGCGAAATGAGCACTGGCAATTATGAATGGATGTACGCGAGTTGCATACTGTTTGGCGTTTTAGAGAGTTTGGAAAAAATCTATCCGATTATTTTAGCCTAAAATTTATTTAATTACCTTTGATGTTATGTGAACTCGTCTAAGATGGAGTATTATATCTGTGGTATTGATCTCCGTAGGCAAATTACTTAACTGGTTGATATTATCAAAGATACAGCATGAAATATGCAGGGGTGTCCATTATGCCCCGATAGGTGTCCATTTCGCCCCGTACCTTTCCTGCCAGGCCCAAAAAACACTCGGTTTACAATTCATTATTTTTTCACAATAATGAGATTCCTGCTGTACCTGCTGTAAATGATTGAAATACGTAGGAAACAAGTTAAAGTTGTAAGCCAACTGATAATATGTTAAGTTTTTGTCTGTTATGCAGGCCTAACATACTCATTTGCTTAGGGTGTCCATAATGCCCCTAATCCCCCTACTTGGTTTATGAACGATCCTTAAACCAGCTTCTATCTGGAATTCTCGGCCGCCACCTTGAGTTTTGAGCAGCCACCTTCTGGTCTCCATTTTTAAACTCCGGACATTTTTTTTACCAAATATGCCCAAAATGCATGATTTTGGAGGCTAAAATTCCTTATTACAACCGTCATCTTGCATTTTGAGCCGCCATCTTGGATTTTGAGTTGTCATCTTGAATATTCCGGTCACCATTTTTGGAATCCGGACATTTTCTCCATACAAAATGCATGGTTTTAGTAGCTAAAACTCTTTATTACAGCTGCCATATTGAATTTTGGGCCGCCATCTTAGATATTTCGGTCGCCATATCTGAACTCCGGATATTTTAGCACAACCAAATATACCCACATTGCATGGTTTTTGTGCTCAAAACTTCATTACATAGGTGCCATCTCGAATTGTGTGCCACCATCTTCAATATTCTGGTCACAATGTCTGGACTTCGAACACCTTTCCTATGCCAAATATATCAATATTGCATGATTTAGAACCTAAAACTCCTTAAAATAGCTTCCATCTTAGATTCAAGGCCGCTATCTGGGATATTCTGGTCACCATTTCTGGACTCTGGACATCTTCTCTATACCAAATATACCCATATTGCATGGGTTATGAGCCTAAAACTCCTTAAAACAACACTCATTTTGAATTTTGGGCCACCATATTGGATTTTGGGCCACCATCTTGTATATTCTAGACGCCCTTTTTGATCTCCTGACATCTTCTCTATGCCATATATACCCATATTGCATGGTTTTAGAACCATAAGCTCCTTAAAACAGCTTCCATTATGAATTTTGAGTCGCCTTCTTGGATTTTGAGCCGCCATCTTGCATATTCTGGTCGTCATTTCTGGACCCCTGACATCTCTATACCAAATATATCCTTATATTTAGGCTTAGGCCTTATATATAGGTTTTTTTAGTTTTTATTTCTGTGTATTTTAACTTATGTTAATTGTACACTAACCTTTATACATAGGCTTAAAAGCCAAAAACTCCGTAAAACAACCGCCATATTGAATAATGGCCCGTTATCTTGGATTTTAGGTCGCCATCTTGTATATTCTGGTCACCATTTTTGGACTCTGGACATCCACCCCATACAAAATACACCCATATTCCATGGTTTTAGGACGTTAAACGCCTTAACCCTCCTTTGACATTACGGTCATTTATGACCCAACCCGTACAGTACGTCAGCGAGCTACTGTCAACGTAATGCAAAAGGAAGGTTAAAACAGTCGCCTCTTCTAGTTGTGATCCGCCATCTTGGTTTTTGAGTCTTATCTTGAATTTTTGATGGACATAGTGGTTTTGTGGTTTCCATTGATGATTCCTGCATAAAATTTAGCAACTATGCTAATGTTTAAAAAATTCGGCGCAATTTGATGTGATAGAATTTGGTTCAGTTTTAAAATATGACCAGTACACCGGTGCTGGTACGCATCACTGAAATGGCCATAACTCCGGAACGTCTCGACCGAAGTGCACCATTTTCAATAGGAAACAATACGGTAACATTTCGGTTCTATTCGAGCTATGATCCGTAAAATCGGCCAATGGGAAGTGGGTGAGCTTATTTTGCGCTCAGACATACATACATACACACATGCAGACATCATCTCTATTCGTCGAACTGAATTGATTAGTATATGTGACTCGACTCTCCGAGCCTTCTATCGAAAATTAGTTTTTTGAGTGAAGGTATAGCCTTTCCAGTGTACGAGAAAGACAAAAATATTATCAGGCTGGATCAGTGTTTGGCAGCCTAAGTGATAAGTGAACCACTCATCAGTTTTTCTTCCCTTTTGTAGGTTCTGTTTCAATAACCAAGCGTGTCTATGTTCTCTCGTCGAGTCGTGTGGTTCACGAACGAAAACAAAGATGATACTCCAACATAGACCAGCTGTAGCGATGAGCGGCCATCGCTAAGTGTAACACTTTCTGATGCTCTCTCATCGTTGGCTTCAAACAACTGTGAAAATACGATATTTTCATCATTGTTTAACGCATTTTCGCTTTTAAAACGCAACATACTATTTAATTCAGTTGTATTTATGATGTTGCAGACGGTGTTGCCATGTGTTATACGCGTTGAGTGTAGCACAAGATGAGTATAGACCACTCAGTGGCTTGCGATGAAACAGTGGGCTGGATGCATGGGTGAACGCGCTACAACGGACCAGATGTTCGCCATCCGCCAGGTGTGCAGACATGCCGCGAATACAACGTGCCCACACATCACTTGTTCATCGATTTTAAATCGACTTTTGATACAATCGATCGAGATCAGCTATCCCCGATAACACAAAGTCATATATGATGTTGAATAGGATGCTAAAGTGGAGGCCATATGCGTACCTGCTTCCATTTAACCGCGTGTAAAGTGTGGGTATATCGCCTCCACTTTTGCATCCTATCCAACATCATATGCGATCGTGTGTTGACTGGGTATGGCAGATTATGCACGAATACGGATTCCCGGATAAACTGATAGGATTGATCAAGGTGACGATGGATCGAGTGATGTGCGTAGTTACAGTATGCGGCAGGAAAAAATGCGAAAGTGTTTTTCAACTTCAAACCTCATTTTCGTCCATTTGAAGTTAACCAATCTATGTTTCAACGTTACAAGATCTCTAATAGGCTACTTTTCTGACAAGTTAATTAAAAATTTTCCCATTTTGGTCACTAACCTTTTCAGGGCGGTGCCTGAATTTGAAGACAATCAAAATTTTCAAACCGCAGAAAAGCACACAGGTCGCTAAATTTCGTATCTGATAAAACAAAATTTTTATTTTTCTCTACAATATCATCAAATATATGTACTTATTTCATCTAGTATGTGAAACTATATTTCTCTGGATCAGTGTGGTCTGGTTGTTCATCGAATTTAAGCTAATTTTTTTAATGTTATAGTCATTTTGTTTAATGACTATTGGGCGCGCAGTTTATTCATACCCGCTTATTAGGCTTACATTATCACATGTTAAACATCAAATATGTTTATTTTTATTTTGCAGTGCTAGAATATAGACATTGACTGATACACTGTCATGAAAAAATAGTCATATCTATCCCATATTTAGCGTGTAATAGTGCCTTGAACTTTTCGCATTTTTTCCTGCCGCACCCTGTAGAGTATCAGGAATACTTTCGAGTCCATTTGGATCCCGCAGAGGATTACGGCAAGGTGATGGTCTTTCGTACTAGCTGATTAACATTGCTTTAGAAAGTGTAATAAGAAGAGCGTGAAAATCGAGGCGGTCGAAGAATTCGTGTACTTGGGCTCACTAGTGATCGCCGGCAACGACACCAGCAGAGAAATTCAGAGGTGCATTGTGGCAGGAAATCGAACTTACTTTGGACAGAACTCTACGATCGAACAAAATTCGCCGTCATACGAAGTTAACTATCTACAAAACGCTAAATAGAGGAATAGTCCTCTATGGGCACGGAACATGGACTGTACGTGCAGAGGATCATTGCTCCCTTGGAGTTTTCAAACGGAAGATGTTGCGTACCATTTACGGCGGAGTGCAGATGGAAGACGGGAATTGGAGAAGGCGAATGAACCACGAGCTGCATCAGCTGCTGGCTGAGAAAACCACATCGCGAAAATCTGGAGGCTACAGTGGGTGGGACGTCATCAGGATATCGGATAGCAACTCGATTGAAATGGTTCTCGAGAGTCATCCGACCGGTATAAGAAGACGGTGTGCGCAGCGAGCTAGATGGGTCGATCAGGTGCAGGACGATCTGCGGACCCTTCGCAGAGTGCAGAACTGGAAACACACAGCCATGGACCGAGTAGTATGGAGACGGCTACTATGTACAGCAGAAGCCACTCGGGCCTTAGCCTGACCGGTAGGTAAAGTACCCAAGTAACACACTCGTCACAGAAGAGTCACGGCGGCGCAGGTTTTTGTTGCGCAAAAGTCACTGTGACTTACTTCTAATTAACACGTACATGCTAAGAGTAAGTCACAGTGACTTCTGCGCAACAAAAACCTGCACCGCCGTGACTCTTCTGTGACAAGTTTGAAACTTGGGTCAGGACAGTGAGAATCCATACCGTTTTGTTATCGGCTTGAATGCCCTTCAGCTCTCCACTTCCTTCACCCTGGATAGGGTAAAAGGGTATAATGCGCCCCACCGGGGCAAAACGCCCCTCTTCATTTTCTAGCGATTCAAGCGCTTTTCGCATGTGTGATCGATTAGAAATCTCAATTATTGAAGAATTATTGCCATCAAGCTGGTCCGTTAGTGGATTGGTACAGAAAAGCAATAAAAATATCAAAAAGTCTGAAATCGAGGCTTTTGGCGTAATATTTTACCTTTTGTGAGCTGACTTCATTGTAAACGAAGCTAGTTCTGTTCGCTTGTGTTACTTTGCAACTTTTATGCAGTTAAACACTTGTTGAAAGACCCTCCTAGGATAATCATGTGGTGGAATTATCCCCTGGGACAGTTTTATCACGGGGCTGGACGTTTTTCTTTTGATGGGGCGTATTGCCCCCTTTATTTTGAAAATGTAAATTTTGGAACGTTTTCGAAAAAAGTTTCAAAGCTTCCATAGCCACCTCTCCAAAGGCAAAGTTCGCATGCAACACTTCACTAACTTTAGTAACACCGATTTGCAGTGAACAATAGATGGAATAAGGCGCCAGTTTCAGATATATTGCCATTTCTGTTCAGGGGGGGGGGGCATATTATACCTGTTTACCCTATGTACTTCGCTATTGTAATCCAGTCGCCGGGGGATTCTCGCAGCTCATCGAAAAACGACTTGTCTCTGCTCATGTGGGCACTCGTCCCACTGACTGTCAATGACCCATGACGAACACTTTTCACCGACAGTGAACGATACGCTGCGACACATTACCTTCATCTCCCGCCTTGGGGGTAAGCCGGCTCCAACAATTCCGGTCGAGATGACCTGGTTTGTTGCAGTGGTGGCACACACGCGACTTGAGCAAACTCACACGGACCGACTGGGAAATTCCAAAGTACCTCGAATACACCCGTGGTGGTAGGCTGGCTATCCTCCAGCAAGAGCACCAACGTTGCTCATGCCTTCGACCAGTGACCTTCCAATCGATGAATTTATCCTCATCAACTTTATTGGCGTCCTCCATGATGACACGTCATGACGGTCCTCACGGCAGAGGAGTATTCCCTTTCGCACACACCTCGTTTGCCAATTTGTCCCATCCAATTTTAGGATCAGAAAGTTAACAGCACCCATTGCTTATGTTTTTATCGTCATCTTCGCACTTTTGTTCTTCTAATGTTATTTTACGGTTTTTTTTGTTGTCGCATCAGCTTGCTTGAGCTTGATTGACCACTAGGCTGTCCCTTATTTTGCAAAAAATAGAAATGTTATAAGTTCGTTAGTGGAGAATGATCGTTTCAGCTAAGAAATGATCGTTTCAAAATTTGAAGTCCATATCTCAAGTCCCTCAAGGGGCCTAAAGTTGTCAAAAATGGTATGGGACCAAAAAAACATAAATTTTTTTTCGATGAAAAATACGGTATTCTACTAAAACTGGTGATTTTAGGACCCTAAAGGGCCGAAAATGTGCTTATATTTGCGAATTAAGATCAGCATTTTTTAGATCCCGAAGGAAACCTACCCTATTTTGTTCAATAACTCAAAAACGAGTAGAGATATCGCAATTCTAAGCACATTTTTGGCTTTTTAGGATCTTAAAATCACCGGTTTTAGTAGAATGGCGAATTATTTCGTCGAAAAAAAATTTCATGTTTTTTGATCTCATACCATTTTTGACAACTTTAGGCCCCTTGAGGGACCACTTAGCCTTGAGATATGGACTTCAAATTTTGACACGATCATTTCTTAGCTAAAACGATCATTTTCGACTAACGAACTTATAACATTTCAGATTTTTGCAAAATAAGGGACGGCCTATTGACCATCCGTAGTTGAAACTCCAGTATCGCCAGTTCCGCTTGTTGCCAACAAGCCGTTGAGTTTGTTGAAAGTCATGCAGATGTCGAAGTGGAAATGCTTATTTTTGGCATAGGGGTTTACGCATTGGTGCTTAGATGCACGTAGTACGTAGGATGGTCAAAAATCATGATTCGACCGTACAAAAACACAAAGTCGGTCCACGTACACATTTGCTTGCATCTTCCTTGGACGAAGAAAACTAATTAGTTTACATTTAATCGATGAGAAACAGTTAATTTATTTGATTATTTAGGTAACTTTTGCATGATTCTGCAGCAAGGAAATCCAACTTTGTAGTGTCACAGTACCTTTGTGGGCGTCACTTGAGTGTCAGTTCGATAATTTAGTCCGGCGTAGTGAAAATTGAATGGTGATGGAGAACATTTCGGCTAACAGCTGCTTCCGTGGTGCGGTTTCCTTCGTAATACGCAAAACGAGGAAAACTGTCAACTCGTAAGTGGAGTGAAGTTAGTGCAATTGTTCCTGCTATAGAGGCTGGTTATTGATAGTCTACAGCTTTTTCCTTCCACACAGGAAAAAATAAGTAATCAAAATTCAGCGAGAAATCATGCACATAAAGGGAATGTTAGAGTTAGTGCACTTTTACAAGAGATATAATGTAAAATTACATTACATCGTGTAAATTTCAGCCAACTATCGCGTAAACTATCATAGACACCAACCGGTTACGCAAATATTAGCGGAAATTTACACGAACGTAACGTAATTTTACATGATATCTCATGTAAATACGCACTAACTCTAGCATTTTCTTTATGTGCATGATTTTTCTCTGAATTTTACATGAATATTTTTTTTTCTGTGCATCCAATGAGTCAATCGCAAAGGTTAGATGGAATATCTGTAATAATTAGCTTTTTTCCGTCTGATATGACTGGACGAAGTAAACTTTTATCCTATAAGCAAAAAAATGTACACTTCTGCATGAAGTATTTTTTTTTTTATTCCTGTTCGGGTTTGTCACTGCGACCGGTTTTTAGATCTATTGTGACATTACCCGTATCCTTAGTGTAGTGCATGTCGCATTACTCAATTGCCATTGAGGGGCAATAAAGTATCGATTTTGATACAGTTTTTGTTTTGTTTTCTTAGAATTCTCCCCAGGTTTAGGACCCGGGTTTTAACATTAGCAGCAATATCATTCCAATAATGGGACATGTGTTCAGTAATAAGGATTCTAGTATGTTCCTTGCGCACTAGCACTTTCCAGTCATCGAAGAGTTAGTACATGCATGGATCCCTAACCCAATTTGATTTTCTTTGCATTGAGTTTAGCCTCAGATGGTGAGGTTTTTAACTATATGCAAAGTAAAGTTGGTAAACTTAGTTTTATTCAAAGACTGGAAGTCATCACAACACCAGTAGCAAGGACTAAATACTATAATGCCTATAATTATCAGAACACATATTCCAAAATTGAAAAATAGGACGACACTAGATTTCGGTTTGGTAGATCTAACACCGCAACGCAACCCAAAAAGGCGATCTACCCACGCTACGGGCTCCGTTAAAGATCGAGCATCTTTTAAACCCCCTCAACCATTCATCCCTCAGCACGGGTCGCCTGACACCTTGGATTGGGGTTACCTGTATGGTGGACTTTTACTCTGCATGAAGTAAGTAACATTTCCAATGTATATACAATCGAATCGTGCTGACTAAAGCGTACAACATTGCTGATTTTGCAGGATGGATTGTCAGATTCTCATTGTTTCCTTGTACATATAAAAACTCTTCCACTACTATGATATACACCGCATGACAAGTTATTGATATCAGTTGGAATTAATACTGTAAAAACTCGTTGGAAGTGCAAACAATATTATTTCGACATTTCTAGATTCAATCACCTTCAGCTTATAATAAAGAAATAAAAAAAAAAAAAAACCTTCAGCTTATTTCAGAAGTTGGACCTGAAGGTATGTTTGTTTGTTTGTCTGTATTAACGAGATTTTAACCCTAGGCTAATTCTTCTCGGGAACCACGTTTTACTTCCCTTCCGAAGGAAGAACCCACATTTTGTGAGTATGTCGGGAGTGGGATTCGATCCCAGGTCCTCGGCGTGATAGTCAAGTGTTCTAACAACCACACCAGCTCCGCTCCACACCTGAAGGTATGGTATATGAAAAACTTGTGTGGTTTGACCAGTTCTACAAGAAATATTTCAGGACAATGTCATCGATTGTCTTCCAAATATGCCGATTGATATTCATGATGGTTATCAATGTGCATTTTTCGAAGGTAGTCGATGACATTTACCTAAAATATTAGAAATAGAGCAAATTTATGCGTGACTTTCTTGTAGAACTTGTCCAGCCACATAATTTTTTCATTTATAATATTTTCAGATTCAGCATCTGAAATGAGCTGTAGGTGATTGAATCCAGATATGTCGAAATGATATTTTCAGCCCTGGTTTTAAATTCTACTGGTTGGTTTAAAGAAACTGGGTAAATCGTCACTATTGTTCAGAACAAGTAAGGTCGATCATGCAAAATGTGTGAATAGTGTTGTGTCATTCTTATTCAAATAAGGATGCATTTTTATTCTACCTTATTACAGTTTAAGCTTCAAACAGTTTTGTGCATTCAAACTTACGTTTTACCATGCCTTAGTTGGCACCACCCAATAAAGGATACGTATACATACAACTTTTATGAGCAGACCATCACTAAGCAATAACATTACAGTTAATGCTTTAATTTCTCCAGAGGTCTTCGTCATTATTCTTCTTTTGTCCATTATTGTCAACATGTTATCCCATCTCAACATAGTTGCTGCACATAATTTTCTCAGTAATGACATTCAGTGCCCGTGGGACTTTACCCCTCATTCCCATCCTCTACCGGCTAACGTTTCCGCTTATAAAAGTCAATCCGTTATTCCATTAAATCCCATTAAAGACGCTGAAAAAGCTCAATAAAGGTTGATTTTGACGACAACATCCATCCTGCAGGGGAAAACTCACCTGCCCTCGATCCGACAACTGCTTCCTTCCGGCGAATACGCTAATTAAAAGCTAATTAACTCTCAGTTGCCACTCATCAGAACTTGGCGAGCACCTCTTCGCAGCGTTTAGTCAACCATGGCGTAAAAACCACAGAATCACCCCGCGACGCGAAAGCGGAAGCCATAAAAAGCCCCATCCAAACTTCAGATACCAATTTCCGATTCAGCATTTTTTGCTCATTTTGTCCCGTCTTTTTCTCTCTTGGTTTCTCCCCACAGGTACACAAAAGGATAACCTATTTACGCCATTTAATCGTAAGCCTGGCCCAGGCGAGGGACATCTCCCGGACGTTGCTGGTCTTTTCGCACGACCACTTCGACGACGACATCAACGACCTGGTGCAGAGCATAGACTTTTGCAAGGTTATGCAGGTAAGCAGGAATCGACGTTTTCCGACCTCGTGTTCTTTGTTTTTTTTGTCCCCGGCTATTTCCCACGGGGGGGGGGGGGGGGGGGTGGTTTTTCATTTGTGATGTCCCGTCCCATGCAAGCGAACGCGACCGATTACTAATGGAATGTTTCATTTTCTTGTTTTTTTTTTGCGCTTTCAGATCTTCTATCCCTTCTCGATACAGACTCATCCGAATGAGTTTCCCGGTGCGGATCCCGGTGACTGTCCCCGGGATATCAAGAAGGAACAGTAAGTTTGTGTACCTAGATGAGAATTTATGGTTGGGAAAATTAACACCCGTTGGAATTACTCGGCTTTCATATCTCTCTTGTTTGCAAATAATCATGGAAAGTGCGAATGAATTATATATGCTGATAGCATGCCAACTGCTTCATACCGGAGCAAACTGTTTAATGATAGGACAATTCCCAGGCATAGCGTAAATAATGTTGTCTAGATATGGGAAAACCAATTTCACATAACGTACACCCATGAGAATACAGATAGTCCAGCTCATGGAGACGGATGGTCACTCACCACGATCCAACTATCAGTGCATTATTTTCGCCTCAATCAAGTTGTTCCTTGAAAACCGACAGCAATATTTTCCAAGAATTTTCACAGGATTCAAAAACTTTTCTAACCATTGCGCTAAAATCTCAGAAAAAAAAATTATTTTTTTTTTTCATAATCAGGATGCTCTATCTCGAAGCATATTTGGTATTATCATTTCGGTTTTTCCATCAAGTCTTCACAATATAGTCAAGTTTAGAACAGCCTGAAGAAATTTGAAAAATGTATAGTACATATTGTTAGCAGTTATGTACACATACACAGATAAAAAAAATGAGATTTACACGTCATGTAAACTTCATTTGCAAAATTCAAGCTTATTGAGCGCTCCTTGGGCTCGACCGATTTTGCTCAAATTTTAAACGTAGCTTCTGGGAGTCCAAAATAACTGATTCAGGAAGTAGGACTGGATATTTTTCGAAACTTTTGTTTTTTATATAAGTGTGGGCCACCCTACCGAACACCGATACAGTCCTTATCCCTTGAATTCCCTTAGAAGTAATGTAACTCACGAATGGATGCACCGATCAGCATGGTTTTTGAATGAGTCGCTTTTTGCTATAATTTAGCTAACTCAAACCTATTGACTTGAATTTCCGTGCCCCGATAGTGTTAACCGTGTCTCTCTGAGTACACTTTTACAAGTGATTTTATTTTTATTTACTGATTTTCAACAAAAACGAAGCAGACTATCTTAGCAAAAATAAATAAATAAAAATCCGGTATTTGTGGAAAAAATTACGAAAACCAACCAAAAATTAGAAAAAATGTGAAAGCACCGATATTTTTATAAACTAAGAAAAAATCCTATACGATCGCAATAAAACCAATGAACTCTGCAGTTGTCAGTATCACAACAAAAAAAATAACAATATAACCACAGAGAAAGAGACGAAACATTCAGAACAAATTTTGTGAAAAAGTATCGTAATAACAACGAAATCTCCCAATGCTAATCCTAGAGACTGTATATATAGAGACATGCAAAGACGACTTCTTTTGATTGTTGTTCATCTTTGCTGGCGTGCTCGATAGGTAGCCGATTTGACAGTTCGATAGGTAGATTTGGTTTCACTTTTTGCGGGTCTCTGATATAAACAGTCTCTAGCTAGTCCAAGTAACATTTTATAGTTGAATAAACTAGAAGAAGTTACTAGAAATGTTGTAAACCAAATTTAAAGGTATTAGGTTTCAAGAAGGTTCTGAAAACCACTACCAGACTAATTGGATATCTAAGTGTTACTTGGGAATCGTGCTCTGTGCGGCCGGACCACCACTGAATTAAAAACGTCATAAATGTTTTTATGCAATTCAGTATCATAATTTACATTTTATATAACTCATTTTGGTATCATAATGGCCAATTTTTCCGAACTGGTTCATTATGCAACTGAAATAAGTTGCATAATGAAAAATAGTTGTATAATGTTCATAATGCAACTCATTTGAGTTGCATTATGAACATTATTCAACTCAAATGGGTTGCATTATGAAAAAAATCATTGCATAAAATTTTGTATGGAACTCTTTGCAAAACTCGATTTTTTTCAGCACTCTTCGTATTTATCCAACTCGGTAAGCCTCGTTGGATAAATGCACGACTCGTGCTGAAAAAATCAACTTTTTGCCACTCGTTACATAAATAACTATTTTCGCATAAATCCCAGATCCCAGAGATTCCAAAAAGTGGATTTCAAGCGACTTCACGGACGTTTCAGGGGGTTGTTTCAATGGATTCTAGGAGCTTTTACAGGGCGTTACAAGCGGTTTTAGAGTTTCTAGGAATTTCAGAGAGCTTCAGAGGGTTTCAGGAACGTCTTATATGTCGAAAGGTTTCAGGGGTGTTTAATTGCATTTCTGGTGTGCCTCAAGGTCTTTTGAGTGATGTTTCAGGGGGTTTTCAGAAACCTTTTCAGGCTTTTCCAAACGGCTTCAGGGGCATTTATAATTGAATACGAGAATTTAAATTTCTTCTCTTTAGGTTTTTCAGTACCCCTGAAATCCACTGGGACCTTCTGAAATGCCCCTGAAAATCCCCTGAAACCCCTGGCCCCCCTCAATTCCCATGAGACCCCTTTGAAGCGCCCCAGAAACTCCCTGAAGCCCTTTGAAACACCTCTGAGACCCCCATGGAACACCCTGAGACTCCCCTGAGACCCCCTAAAGAAGCCCCTAGGATCCTCTGGAACGCCCTTGAGACCCACGGTGTCTATGACAAAATATATTATCGAAAAAAATCAGTATCGCTAAGTCACCCACCAAATGAAAGCTAAGAGTCTCCTCTTTCATTTGATGCTAAGAGGAAAATGATCGATCGGAGGGTCTAGAACAAATTTTATTTTTTTCGTGATTTCTAGAACACACTTCTGAGAAATACCTATGGAGAAGCGAAGTAGGCGTTGCCGTGTGCAGACGTGTTTTGATTTGCTCGTCACATTCGCTCCGCGTTCGTCGTTTTTTTTTTCGCTCACGGTTTGGCCGGTGCTACGCCATCCGGATGGTTTTTCCGCGTGTAAAATAGTGCTAGTTCTGTGCTAGATTATATGTACATTTAGATGATAAGGAAGTGATTTTATTGATTTCGGGTTGAAGTCAGAAGATGTTGTGCAAATGCAGTTTCGCGGCGCTTGAAATTTTCCAAATCGTAAAACGGCCGGTAGTGCTACGCCATCCGGAGGTGATTCCGTGTCTTGTGTGTGATTGGGTTGCCAACAGTTCGGTTAACTTTTGGTGTGCGGGTTGTTTTCGTGATTCTGCCAGTGAAACGGCTGACAATACTATGTCATCCGGGTGATGCCGCACCGGGAAAAGATTTGCTAGTGTTTATTTGAAAGAAAATGGCTGATTTACATTTCGAAAAGTGAATAATCCAAAGTGAATGAAAATGCTCCCATTTGGATGCGGTCTAGCGAAGGTCGATTATTCGCGCGACTGTGGTGGAAATTAAAATGAGTGATGGTGTTTACCTGTGTCCTGTGTGTATTATTCAGATCATTAGTATATTATTTTCATTTCGTTGTATATTTTGTGCTATATGAAATACTAAATAAGTGGGTTAAACTTGGCTGGTGGCTCGTGCCGGTACGCCACCCGTGTTAGAATATCCCAACGATTCCGCTAATGATATGGCCGGGCCATTCGATCAGTTTTCCGCGTGTGAAAGTGTATTTGTTTCGCGTAGTTTCATTCTCGCGTTTTGGTGTCATAGCAATAACGTGTCAATTGTGCCCTCCACGTCGCGCGTCGATTGATGCATGTGAGGTGCAGGAGAAACGAGAGTAATGGCAGACTACGAGAAACTTGGTGAGATCTTTCCTATCAAAATGCTTCATTTTATTTATACCTGTGAAACTTACTACACTAAATACGCGCCAGAATCAAAAATATAAATTTTTGATTCAGGAAGTTTTAATGCATTTCAGATATCCATTTGATATCCGGATGCATTAATGCGGGGCTTACTGTTGCAGAAGACGACCTCAGGATGCACGTGCGAGTCAAGGCATACCTCGAAATGGGTCGTTAGATGTACAGTAGAGCTATCACCTTCCATCTCCAGGACTAAAAATGTTTACGTCTACGCATAATAGTAAATGGCCAAAACAGACGCAGACATTTTTCTTCCATAAAAGCACTGCCGGCCAGTGGGCGATGGATTGTATATACACACACACACACACTTCTGAGAAATACCTATTTATTGGGTACTTTTCACCTGAAATTTATATGGGAAAATAATCTCAATTTCCAATTTTTAGCACCAAATAAAAGAACAGACCCTTGCCTTTCATTTGGTGGGTGATTAATCGATATTGTTTTTCAAATAATATCCTTCTACCATAAACACCGTGATATCTCCTCAAGCGCCCCTGAGATCCTCTGAAACGCCTCTGACACCCCCTTAAGCGCATGAGGCCCCCAGGAATCCCTTGATACTTTCTGGAAACCTCTGAAACGCATCCTGATACCCCCTAAAACGCTCAAAGACTTCCCGGAACGCTCCTGGGACCCCAAAAACACCTGTGGGTCCCCCCACAGCTCCCCTCAGATCCAGTGGAAAGCCTTTGAAACCACATTTCAGTGCTCTTTTGACCACCTGGAATCCTCCTGAGACCCCCTGAAACGCCCCTGAGACCCAACAAAATCCTCTGGAACTATCTGGGATCCCTGAAACGCCCCTGAGAACCCTTAGGACTTCCTTAGACTGGAATGGGAACCAAACCCGCCGTTTCCGGATTGGCGATCCATAGTCTTAATCTGGAGACCTAGACCTAGACCTAGACACTAGAACGTACTTGGCAAATTTTGACGGCTTTTGTTGGTCCCGAGAGCGTTGCAGGGTGTTTCAGGGTATTTCTAGGGCGTTCCATGGATTTCTAGGAATGTCATGGGCGTTCCGGAGGGTAAAAAGGGGTTTCAGAGGCGTTTTTGTAGTGTTTTTCATTATGTCAGTGGGTTTCTGGAGTTTCAGGAGTTTCTGGAATATTGCAGGGGGTTTTGAGGGAGTTCATGGGTGTTCCATAAGATTTCAAGGCATTCCAGGAAGCTTTGGAGGTTCAGAGCATTTCAGTGGGTTTTGATGGGTTTCAATGCGTTACAGGGAGATTCTGGGGTGTTCCAAAAGGTTTCAGAGGATTTAAGGGGCATTTCTGAGGCGGTTTATGGGGTCACTGGAGCTATCAGGGCCATTCTAGGGATGTAATATGGAGTTTCCGGGTGCTTCAAGGGGTTTGATGGGGTGTTCCAGGAGGTTTCAGGGGATTTGATGAGAGTTCCAAGGATGTTACGGTGGGTATTAAGTTTTTTCAAGGGAATTCCAGTGTTGCTTTAAGGGTTTTCTAAGGGTTTCATGGTATTCTAGGGTCGTTACAGGTAGTTTCAGCAGCGTTCCATGAGGTTTCAGGGAATTTCAGAGGCCTAGGGGTTCCATGAGGTTCCAAGGAGGCTCCAGAGGTTTCATGATGTTTCAAGGGGTTTCAGGATCACTACAGGTAGAACAATTGGCTTTAAGGGGGTGTCAGGGGTGTTCCAGGAGATTAAAGGGAGTTTTAGAGCGTCCTGGCGGTTTCAAGGGTGTACCAGGAGGTTTCAGGGGTTTCAGAGGTATTCCAAAGTTTCAGGGGAGTTCAAGGTGGTCTCAGGGGTGTTCCAGCGGAATTAAGAGGATTTCAGAGTGTGTCAAAGGCGTTCGGGAGATTTCAGGGGCATTCCATGAGGTATCAAAGGGTATCAGGGGCAGTGCTGCTATTGGTCGTGACCATCCTATGGCGATGAACAAATAGGCCTTTTCATCGTCATAAAATGAAACGAGCTCTCGCGCACTTCGTCATGTCATTTCGCAATAATCATGACGAAAACTTCCATATTGCTTTGAAGTTAAAATTTTCACCTGGTCCAAGCAAATTTCGGCTAGTCGTTGTGTTTAATAGATAGAGAGGACATATATTCATGATTTAAAGGATTCAAACAATAACAAAATCCATCAATATGCTAATGATTGCCTTGTTTACAACCATGTCACGCTCCGTCATGACAGAAAAATGAGCGAATATTGTTACTCTCTTGGTCATCGTCTCCCGATTTGATGATATTGAGAGAGGCACTTTTGTAAAAAATCACGTGACGGCTCGTGTTGACATTGACGCTTTCCAAGTCTGATCAGGGGTGGTTTAGCGGTGTTTCAGGTGGTTTTAGCGCGTTTCGGAGGTTTCAGAAGTTTTGTAGATTTATAGCGCGTTACCGAGATGTTCCAGGGAGTTTCAGCTGCATTCCAAGGGGTTTTGAGGGATTTCATGTGTGTGTTTTAGAAGGTGTTATGGGTATTCCAGGATGCTTCAGGGATTTCAGGGGGTTTATTGACTTTTCTGGGATGTTGCAGGTATGCTCTAGGGAGTGTTTCAGAAGATTTCTGAAGTATTCCAAAGAGCTTCAGGGGGTTTCAGGGCATTCTAGGAGACTTCAGAAGGTTCCGGTGCGTTCCAGAGGTTTTAGGAGGCTTCATGGGCGTGGGGTTGTTCCAGGGAGTTGAAGTGGCGTTCCTAGGAGTTTCAGGCGTGAACTTGAAGTTTTGAGGGAGTTAAGGGGCGTTTCTAGAGACTTCATAGACGTTCCGGCAGGTATCAATGGTTTCAGGGGGTATAAAGGGCTTTTCTAAGGTGTTTCGTTGGGTTGCAGGGGGTTCCAGGGATGTTCCAGGAATGTTCTAGGGCCATCGTTCTCAAACTATGGGTCGCAACTAGCCCCATAAGAAATACACGCGTCAGTAAAGAAGTTTGCGAAAGGTACCGCTTCACGGTATTTCAGGGGCATTTAGGGGGGTTTAGTTGTGTTTCAGGAGTGGGTATTCCAGAGACTTTCCAGGGAAACTACGGGTGTTCTATAAGCTTTCAGGGTATTTCAGGGACGTCCCAGAGGGTCGTAGGGGCCCTTTAAACCTCTAATACCCCATAACATTTCTTAAACGTCTTGAAACGATATAAAACTCATAAAAAACCTCTAAAACATCTCTGAAACCTTCTTGAAAGCAATCTATAACCTAACAAAACGAACGCATTGAAATTTTTTTGAAAATACCTTGAAACTCCCTGAAACACATTTAAATACCCTAGCTCCCCTCTGGAACATCCCTGAAACCTTCTGTAAAGCTTTCGGAGACCTCCGGATATCACTTACACACTCCCCGCAAGCACCTGAATCCTCCTGAAATATGTACCTAAAATTCGTCTGAAACCCCCTTGAAACTTTTTGGAAACCCCTCTAAGATGGCCATCTGAGACTTCCAAAACCCGCTCTAGAACCACATTAAGTATAAGTCTTGAAATACCTCGATGTCTCTCTAAAACCCCCTTGAAGTTTACTTGATTGCTACCTACTTTAAAGCCATTTAAACTCCCGGAAACCACTCCGATACTCCCTGAAGCGCTTCTGCAGCATTCCTTAAACCTGAAAATTCTCTGAATCCCCCATAAAACCTTCTAAAACCTTTTTGAAACATCCATGAAACTATGAACTGAAAATTTGTGACATTTGTAACAGATAATTTGAAGATGCAACAGCAAAGTTCTGTTTTGTTATGGAATAATTTCCGCAGAAATTTCGCCAGAGATTTTTTGCAAGAATTTCTAATCTGATGTTGTGGGCTTGAGGGCCCCTTCCCCCCTTGTATGATTTTTTTGTATAAAATCCCAAATATTTTTATATGACGTGTGAGATTTCCCAAACCCGAAGAGAATATCGTAGCAAGCTGTGCACGCGGTCGGCTGCGTTGACCAAACGTATCCTTCGGACTTAACCCTAACAACATCCAAATTCCCGTGACACCTGGACCTGATAGGACGTAAAGGTCTCTACATACCTTTCTTAGGTGTCCAACTAATCTTTCTTTCCCATCCTTCAGCTGTCTCAAAGACGAGGTTAGAATAGATTTCAGCCGTTGGAGCATTGCGTTAATCTTGTATTAGAGTCAGTCATTAGCCCCAAATCTCTGTGCTTTGGTAACTTCCGGTAAGGAGGCCTAATAGCGGTCTGGGTCTACCTACGAATTTGTGCGACTTGCTTAATGCTAAATGCGAAAGATTTCTCAAACCCCCCTCTTCATCCCATAAAACCTTACGTAATTAATGAACGGTCTCGGTATGATAAAATACTGCCCTGAAATCAATTCCTAATATCATTCATGATTTCAATTTAGTTTCCACACCCTCCTAAATACTTGGACCCAACATACCATGCCAAACCCTGGATTCGCTGAATCATGGTCGAATAAATTCCACTGCATTTCCCATTCGAGTCCAACAGCCAAAGCCGGTATTATTATAGCGACATGATGGTATCCGCTCGATTTCCTCTTTTGTTTGCCTGCTTGTTTGTTTGTATGTTTGGGGTTTCGGACTATCCTTTACCCGGCGTCCCAGCGAAAAGGGATTCCAATGACCTCTGTCCGAACCGAATGGCTATGAGTGGAAAATCAATTTAAAAATTTCATCCACTTGAGTTGCTTTATTTTTTTTTCCACGGCTGTTTCTGTGAAGCCATGCGATTCCAATGCTCATATAGAAAACATTCTCCAATCCGAGGGCCAGTCTATGTCGCTAAATTCGAACGAATCTGTGGAAAGTTTCGCCGAAGAAAGAACGGTGGACAGACTTCCTTCGTAGTCGGCTATAATGATCATTATGCGTTCAAGGTTTCCTCCGCTTATCTCTTGGATGGAACCTTCAGGGCAAGTAGTTTTACGGACTGGCTGCTGCTGACCGTAAAAGATAATAGGGTGTAAAGTTCCGTTTCTTTGCCAGGTCTTTGCTATGGGATCTGCTGGCTGAAGCAAATGGAACTAGTGATACAGAGAAAAGGCAGGAAAATTATGGAACTCGATGCTCTCTATCTTTACTGCGGGTTGGTCCATTTTTTTTCAGTTTGTTTGATGTTTGTTATTAAGGGGAATCCGGTTTGAACCCTGGCAGGCAATTATGGGGAAAATGGAAACGACGAATGCTAATGGAAGGCAATCTGATCGTTCCGGAAAATGGATTTCTGATAGGTTCTTTTAGTTAAAGTTTTTCTCCTTTTATGCATTTCTATTCCAGAGCACTGTTACGAAAGTGTAACAACGCGTTACATCCCGATCTTTACGGCCACTACCGGGAGGCCAAATTCACCCAAACCAAACACCACTGGTGGTGGAAGGCGAACCGGGTGTTTGATCAGCTAGAAACTACCAAATATCACACGGGTAATAATGTCTCTACTTTATATGTACATTGGCCAAATACTGACTTCACCGCTTCCCCTCCCACATCCACAACCACACAGGTCTGGTGGTCTTCCTGGAGGAGGACCACTACGTTGCGGAGGACTTCCTCTATATCCTGGAGCTGATGCAGCTCAAATCGAACGAGCTGTGCCCGAAGTGTAACATCCTCTCGTTGGGGACGTATCTGAAAACGTTCAACTACTATACCTACAACAAGAAGGTAAGTTTATGCCCCCAGTCTGGGCCCAGCTCGGTAGTAGCGTGCACCATTTCTCTTCCGATGGCACCAGAATAAGATTTCGAACTTTATGATGATTAGGTAAAAGGAGACAAAAAGGAGGATGCTTTTCTGTTTTCGTCCTACACTCCCCCATTCCCACCGGCAAATCCGTAGCGTCAGATCAGAATCCGGTCAAGAAAGATAGGATCTCATCATTTTATAGATAGAAGCGTGTTTTTGATCATGTGTGGTTCAGAAGGGCTATTCATTTTCAAGCACTTCGAAACGATGTGCATTTTGAAATGTTCATGTAATGTATAATAATGACCTTCAGAAAACATTAGTCATCAATATTACTTATCCAATTCCTATGATTATCTCTAACATGCAATATTTGGTTTATCTTTCGCTTCAAATATGAAACAAATGTTCACTGAAGGTTAATGATATACAAGCCATTTGCCATCATGTCTTGGAGATAATCTTCCAAGACACACAATAAATTGTTTGCTTCTCATAACTTCACCAGATCCTTCCCTTCCGCACAATCTAATATGATTTGTACAGGCCTATCACTCAACTATCTCACCCCATCACTTTAACACTTAACCTAGCTGCTGAGTGCTTTTCGCACCAACCATAGTCATAAGGACCAAATGACGCCATGTGTACTTAAACGTCTTTGTCTTTCACCCTGTTCCGTCTCGTTTCATCTGACAAACATCATCAAATTAACACTCTAACATCATCCATCATTGCTCAAACTTATCACTCATCATTCATCCATCAACCCCAATCTGTACGTGTTCAACCGCAACGTGTGCGTGTGCTGATTTCCAAAACTGGCCATCTGACGATCCCACACGGACAGCACGCCGCCACAAACGGCTACCACGGTGGAAAACCGTTCGGCTACCCGCAGGGCAAAGCTTGGCTGAAACCAGCAGGAGCTTCGCTGGAATTCGCTACGTCCCATCTCCATCAGCCTCAGCATTACCATCATCAACGACAACAGCTGTACCCATTTGTGGACGTCAACTCGATGCTTCTCGGTGGAACTGGCACCGGTGACACCGATTTCAGTTTCACCAACTATTACCACAATCGTTACATACCCCGATCTCAGGACCAACATAAGGTTTCCCCCTACCCCCAAAAATCTCCCCAAACATTGTCCCAATCTTTATCGAAACCCAGCCGTCAAAACCATATACCATCCTACATTGCTAACCAGCTCCATAGTAATCAAAACCGTATGTTAACCGCTTATTCAAATTCGTATTCGCCGATGAACCCGGCTGCTGCTGCTGCCGCCGACCTTCCAATTATTTCAACGCGCCATCTTCAGCAACAAAAGCAACTGCAGCAGCAACAGCAACAACTACTGCAACAGCAAATCCAACGGCAACAGCAAGCCAACACTAATGGTGGGTCGGCCACCGGGAATACTGGTGGGCAATCCACCACCGAAAAGTACGCATCCCAGTCCCAGTGGGGCTACCAAGTGTTGCCAACGCTGTACTCGATCTACCAGAAGGTACCGTGCGTTTCCAGTGTGTCTTTTGCGGCTTGCGCTAAATTCCTACTGCCTACCACCACTACTACTACTACTGCTCTGCTATAACTTCTCTTCTGCTCGGGACTGTAGAGGTCCATGTCGAATCGACGTTGCATGGTTTTATGTTTTACTTTTGATGTTTCACAAAATTCAAGAAGAATAATTTATGTTATTCAGCGATTACATAACATATCCGTTCTAGGAGGTATTTTCACATCAAACAGTAACAGTACCTATCGATAACATGATGTCTTTTCAACTCCCTGAGTTTTCCAGTTTTTTTTTGCAGGGGTGAAAATTGAACACGTACAATACGAGACAAGACAAGACGTTCGATTCCGTTTGTAAAATTGGTGTCATCACCATGAACACGAGCCTATTAATCATCCCAAGGGATAGGGAAAGGTGAAAGGTTTTTTTTTACTTGATCATTTATTTAAGGCTCATGCGCCAACAGGCATAACGGAGCCGAATTCAGTTAAAATTTTAACAATTTCATATTTTTGATTTATATACTACACAGATCGAAAAATGAGTGTAAAATACTGTGACATATGATGCACATAATTGGAGCATGGGATATCACAGAAGTTTACATAACATATCATGTAAAGTTCATGAAATATCATGTAAACTTCCATTATATGTCATGTAATTCAGGATGACTCTGAGAGTATACATGACATATAACACAAATTTACATGATATCCCAGGTAACCACTAAGCATTTGAATAAGCCGTGTATCAGCCCGTATTATGCATTTAAACTGCTTGCTGCCCTACATAAGCAGTTTGAATGCATAACTGCCTTGAATTAGCATAAGCTGTGCTGGTCAAATGCTTTTGGCTGTTAATTAGCATTTCAACTGCTTGAAGTGTTTTCACTTGGGAGCAATCAGAATGCTTTTCAACTGCTCTTTAAATGCTAGGAGCAAAAAGGTTGTGAGATATGTTACGCATTTGGCAACACATATTGTCTCTCTCTTACAGAGCCTATGCTTCTGTTTACAAATTTGTGCATCTTATTTGTTTCTTCATTTTCCTCTACTCATCCAAAAGCACCAAAGAAAACATTACTGCAGCTGGATTGGTTTGGGAATTTGTCCATCAAAAAATCACCAATTATTTATCATTTCGTCGGAAAATGTGTGCCGAAAAGTTGGATGCTTTGGTGGGTCATAGAATTGTTTGAAAGAGAGAAGAAAGAATCATATTCCACAGATATTTAAAAGAAGGGATCGTAGTCCTCTACCACGATGAAACATCTCAATGAAAACAAGTTTTTGATGTTGCATCTGAAGCTGTTATCGAATCATTCTTTATATTGGCGATTAAATCAACGCACGCCACCGGAACAGCTTTAGCATCGTGGATCAGGAGCACCAGAATCAGAAGCAGATATGATTCATCAATCTCCGGATCGTAAGTTCAAACCTACATCACTACAAAAATCAGCAGAAAAGTACCACCTATCACCGACTGGAACATGGAAGGACGATGAAGCGGGAAGCAGGCTGAGAGAACGAGAAGCAGACGTCAAACTATTTTCGTTTTTTTTTTGCTCGACGAGGCGTTACGCTTCTTTGACATTTCGTCACGACGTTCCTGAAGGGATAGCACTAAGACAGCCCGTTATTTTGCCAAAACCTGCTGTAAGGTAGCACTTTAGGCGCATATACAGCTAATTAGCATTAAACGCCTTGTCGTACAGGCTACTATAATGCTGAAGGAATGCTATTTTAAATGCTTACTGGTTACTTGGGATATCATGTAAACCATCATAACACTAAGTTTACATGACTAAAATGAAGTTTACATGACGTGTAAATCTCATTATTTTTATCTGTGTATGTTAGTTCGTACGGTTAAGGACCAACGTGAAACTCGCAGTTTGGTCGAGGTTAGGAGGAATAAAAATATTTGAGGAAAGGATAGGATAATATACGGGCTTTTCGTTGACACGTGACAGCAAGGTGTGGCATATTGCTGCTGGTCCAACGTAGAGTGGACAAACAACCTGTAACGATACAAACAGACGATTTTTGAAGGGATACGAGGCGGACAAGCGGAACAACAAGACTGGGATATCAAACAAAGACACGAGGCGGACAAGCGGAACAACAAGACTGGGGTATCAAACGAAGACTCCAGTTGTTTCAAGAAATTGTACACAGCTTCATGTACTCAGGATCAAGTTTACTCAATACATCTCTAATGTTTTCCTTTTCTGGTTTCCCTCGGGCCCTAAGGGATGCACATAAATTGGATCTGTCAATACTGTATTCAAGGCATTCCCAAACAACATGGTCGATATCTTGATAGCCTGCACCACAGCTACAACGATTGCTATCTGTGAGCCCTATTCGAAAGAAATGCGAGCCCAGAGAGTGATTGGACATAAGTCGACACATTATCTTGATAAAATATCGACCCATGTCCAACCCCTTGACCTGTGGGAGAATTGAATGTAACATGCATTCCCCTGCATTCCATTTTTGTTGTCAACTGACCAAGGCATGCTGACGAGCAATCAAAAAAACATTAAAGGCGATATAACGGTCATAAATATCGCCTTCCATAGCGCCCACCTTGGCGAGCGAGTCCGCTTTCTCATTATCCGGGATCGAGCAATGAAAAGGGACCCAAACCAAGGTGATATTATATGCTTGATACGATAAAGCACTCAAAATTGATCGAATTTCGCTCAGGAAATACGGGGAGTGCTTCACCGGCCTCATGGAGTGAATAGCCTCAATTGAGCTGAGAATATTCGTAAAAATGATATATTGATCAGAGGGAAGAGAGGCGATTTGCTCTAATGCCAATTCTGCGACATATACTGAGCAAGGACTTTGAAGTTTATGGGCGGCGCTATGAAGCTCATTAAATACACCAAATCCATCAGTGGAGTCATTTGTTTTTGACCCGTCAGTGAAAAACCTTCTGTCGCAACTGACTTGGTCAAACTTGCTTGCAAACATTTTTGGAATGTGCTCCAATTAAAGCGGATCTGGAATTCCACGGATTTCTTGCAACATAGACAATTCAAAAACTATAGTGGAATTGGAGAAGTCTTGAAAGCAATCACGGTTGAGAACATTCGATGAAGGGTTAACCTCCAGAGTAACTTACCAGTAGTAAACTGCCTATGATCGCATAATTGTCCCATAGGAATAGGAAACCCAGCAAAGATGGGACTGATATGCGATCATGGGCAGTAAACTGTCATAAACTTTGCTTGATGAATTCGTTCGATCAGCTTTTCAAAGTGTTCAATTATCAATGGATTCAGCACCTCACAACGGATGAGGAACCTCAACGACAGTTCCACGAAACGATCTGAAAAAGGGAGTACTGCTGCTAGTACCTCCAAACTCATTGTGTGCGTCGAGTTCATACAGCCTAACGTGATCCGAAGACAACGATACTGGATACGCTCTAGCTTCAGGAATCAGGATGTGTGTTTTTGCGGTTGACTGAAAGCAAAAGTTACCGTATTCGAGAACCGACAGTATCGTTGTCCGATAAAGCTTTATCAGATCGTTTGGATGGGCTCCCCACCATGTTCCGGTGAGGGTACGCATAAAGATGATTAGTTGTTGGCACTTCTGGAAACAGATAATAAATGTGCTTTCCCCAGGTGCCTTTAGAGTTAAGTGCTAGTGAAGTTTGAACAAAATCAGTAGTAAAATGACATGACTGATATTGGGCAACTCTGGTCCCAGGGAGTTTCAGGAGTGTTCTGGCGGGTTTGAGGGAGTCCCAGGGGCATTCCAGGGAGTTTCAGGGAATTTAAAGGGCGTCCCATTGGGTTAGAGGACGTTTCAGAGAGTTTTAGGAGTGTTTAAGGGGGTTTCAGGTGCGTTCTACGGAGATACATACACGGAGTGTGAGAGGGCGTTTCATGGGGTTTCAGAGACCTTTCAGGTCGTTCCAGTGGGCTTCAGGGAGTTCCGGGAGGTTCCAGGGATTTTTAAGGGGTTTCACGGGGAATTTTAGAAATTTTCAAGGATGTTCCAGGGGGTTTCTGGGACGTTTCAGGGTGTTTCAGCGGGTTTCGTACGGTTACAGGAGCGTTCCAAAGAGTTTCAGGACGTTTTAGAGGGTCTCAAGGTCGTTCCAGGGTGTTCAAGCGGGTTTCAGAAGGTTTCAAGAGAGTGCCAAGGGTTTTCACGGAGTTTCAAGGGCATTCCAGGGAGACAACCCTGAAACCCCGAAACGCCTTCAAACCCCTCAGGAAACCTGTGAATCTTCTCTCATTACTCTCTACATTCTCCAGGAATCACCCGGAAACCACTCCGGAACCCCCCTGAACTGAATTCTCCTGAAAACCCTTGAAACTATTCTGAATCATCCCTGGAACCCCCTTGAAGACTCCAAAGAAACCCTGGGGCTTCTGGGGCCCCTCCGAAACCCTTCTGAAACACCCATTGTTGTGCTTATGTTCAGTGAAACTGACCACATTGAAATGGGCAAAAATGTATAGAAAGTTTTGAGATAAGAGTTTATAATATTTAATAGTTTAATTAAATAAAGTGTTCATTACAGCATTGAAGCTGCTTAAAAGAAGCTGCTATCAATATGTGTAATTGGTTCGTATCGAAGGAAAGATTCCACCACAACACCCATGAAACTTGAAAGATAAAATCTGATAAATAAGTAACGGATAATTTAAATTTTTGACTACCGGGGTTAACCATTCAACAATTAGCGAGAATCGGTCAACATTAGCATGAACCAACTTAAGGATGCGTTCACAATTTGGATTCCATAGAAAATGGGATTTAACCCTCTAATACCCAAATGTTTGATTTTGATCTAAATATCATTTTTCGTCATCTAAAATTGTTTTAAACATGTTTTGGATGACGATTCTTTTTAATTCTCGATTTCGTGAATTTCAGTTTTAGATTTTTCTAGTTTTTATTTTTGAACATTCCCATACTTTTATATTTTTTCTAGAAGCGTATTTGGGGTACAGATTTTTTGAGATGAAAACATTTTGAGATTTTATGATTATTGTTGAAATATTTATATTTTAATTTTTTTTTCATGGAAAATTTTATTTTCTGTGTGATTTTAAGGAAAATAATTTTAGAGTGTATTCGATTCCCTTAAACTATTAAACTAGGATAGAATGATTTAAAATATGTCAATTGTAGCGATTCAAAACAAAATAAACAATGACTTCTGAAAGGTGACTAAAACATAAATTTTAGTAGTATGCTTTAAAATACACCAACATTTAATTTGAGATATACAAAACAGTCCTAAATATCAGCCAAAAATATAAAAAAATTTGATTTACCGCGAAACAAAAATTACAAAAATGCTCAAACTATACCCCGTCTAAAGGCGGGATTGGGTATTATAGGGTTAAGGAAACCTTAATTCAATGGGAAGTATGAGTAATGACTAGGGGCGTTCATAAATTACGACACGCTTTTAGGGGGGATGGGGGGTTGCAAAACGTGATGACCCATACAAAAGTTTGTTATGTCCCATATTAAAAGTGCGACATTGCATTGGTAGGAGGGGGGCTTGAAAAAAGGTCGATTTTTGCGTGACATAATTTGTGTATCACCCTCTAGACGATCACTGAATGTAGATATATTTCTACTACCACCAAATTATGCACGGAAAACAAATGAAAATAAAAAAACAGTGCTAACTGTTCAACAATTCGATAATTACCTCAGAGCATTTCTACCGAAAATGACGTTTTTTTTCATTGAATTTTATTTTTGTATATTTTGATTCATCTCAAATTTTGTATAACCATTTTTCATGACCAAAACGGTCAACTTGCAATATCACTTTGCCATCTTGACTCTGGCCTTACTTTTGAGAAGCACAAAATCGAAAAATCATCCAACATTTTCAAAAAAAAAATCAAAAACAGTTTTTTTGATTGATAATAAGCTGTCTTCGGCGATATGTAAGACAATTCGTGGGACTATTTGGAGAACGTATACACTGTGAATTTTTTTTTTTTAATTTTATTGAAACATGAAACTTAATTATCTCAAAATGGATGTTTATGTAACGAGTTACAAAAAAAGATTTTTTCAGCACGAGTCCTAGGTTTATTCAACGAAGCTTGGAGTTTGTTGAACTGTGAGTCAATATGGAGAAAGAATAGACAAAAAAAGTTATTTTGGGTCAAATAAACTTAGGGGGGTTAGGGGCATAATGGACACCCTACGCAAATGAGTACGTTAAACTTGTGAACCCGAGAAAAACTTAAAATTTTATCTATACTATTGCAACTTTACTTTATTCACAACATGTTTCAAAAATTATCAACAGTTAGATTTTTTCATTGTGAAAAAATAATGGATAATGAATCCTGTAACTTTTCAAGATTGAAATAACGGTAGGGGGCGAAATGGACACCCCTGCATATTTTATGCTATACCGTTGATAAGTAATTTGCCTACGGAGATAATATATAAAACTAGCTGACCCGGCAAACCTTGTATTGCCCATTTTAATTTTTGCTCATGCACTACGTCTCAGTTTTTTGTTAATTTTCTGAATTTGTTCTACATATGAACATAGTCACCATGAGGACAAATTGAATTCCTCAAAAATCGTGTTGATTATTTCATTCATGATTTAGTTGTATGGTATCAAAGGTTATGTAAATTAATTTGTATATACATTTGAATGCCGGCCCCAGAAGCACGTTATCTTCCATTAGCTACATTTTCTCCCTTCCGTTTTACTGATTTTTTTATGTGAAGGCCCATTCTTTCATAACAGTGCAAAAGAACAGTCTATTTTAAAAGAAGGAAAAAATCTCCGAATAAGAATGCCGTTTGGTGGTTTGATTGCTAATCAATGCTTTATCAATGTGACCCAAAGCGACAAATCTTATATGACCGTAACAGTTCAACTGCCATAAACTTACTCAACAGTGCCACTCGAAAGAAAAACCTTCGATAAAAAGAAGGAAATATTTGAATATGCAGTATATTTGAGTAGTTGGTCCGTGAAGAAAGCGGGTCTTGAAAGAACAGCCTATTACTAAAAGAAGGAAAAACCTGTGATGGAGTGAGCATTATAAGCAGCTGGAAGTCCAACCTGTGTGACAAAGATGGCATGGTGATCATTATGCCTGTGGATTCAATGCACATTCGGCCTGATGTCCATTCGAGCTATTCTTCATTCGGCCTAATAACCGTTGGCCGTACACTTTTTCCTAGTTATGCAATTATGTATATTTTATGTGTATGCGAACCTCCTCCACCCTCTGGAAGGACTTACAATATCACAGACATTTCATGTCTTCAAAAATGTCCACATGTCAAATTTAGTTCATTTTGCACATATAATGCAGACAATTTTGTTTCATTAGGGTAGTGAGGTGCTGCTCCCAGATAAAGGAGGGGTCGCAGACTTCCAACTTTTGAAACGTCCTTATCTTCAAAATCATCCACATGCCAAATTTTGTTTTATTTGCTCGATTATTTTTTGAGTTATGAGTCATGTTTCATCTGTAAGAGAGCCTTTACCTTTACCCGTCACCAAACATTTCTGGTCTTCACCAACCTCCACATTTTGACTAAGAATAAGTTCATACTTCTATCAAAACATGCGTGTTAGTATTCCTGTTAAATTCCTCGAGGTTTTGCTGGTAAATTACTGATAAATCCTGGTGGAATTACTGGATGAATCCTTGGCGGAATCCGTGTATTCTTAGAATAATGCGTGTATAATTTTCTTGAGGACGATTTCCTAGAGAAATTCCTGGATAAATTGCCATTGCAATTCCTGAACGAATTACTGGATTAATTTCGGCAAGAATTCCTGAGGAAATTTTTGCAGGAATCGCTGTGAAAATCCCTGGAGGAACTCCTGGAGGAATGCCCGAAGGTATTCCCAAAAGAATTCCTTGAGGAATTCCCAGAGCGATCCCTAGAGGATTCCATAGAGAAGCTCCTGAAGACATGCCTGGAGACATGCTTGTGCGAATTCCTGGAGGAATATCTAGAAAAATTATTGAGAAAACTTCAGAGGAACTCCTGGAGGAATTTCTTGAGGATTTTCTTGGAGAATCGCTGGAAAACTTTCAGGTAGAATCCCCGGAGGAATCCTTTAATGAATTTCTGGGAAAATTCCTCGAGGATTCCCTAGTGGAATTTCTACAGTACTTTTATGAGGTATCTCTAGAGAAATATCTGGAGGAATCATTGGCGGAATCGAGAAATCTCCAAAGGAACTCCTTAAGGAATCCCTGCAGAAATTCCATTAGGAATTTCCAGAGGAATTTCTGGAGGAATTCCTGGAAAATTCTTGGAGGAATATCTGGATGAACTATTAGAAGAATCATTGGAGAAATTCCTGGAGGAATCTCTAGAACAATCTTTAGCGGAATTTCTGGTAAATACCTGGATCTGAAGGAATTCCTAGAGGAAATGCTGGTGAGATTCCTGGAGGGATCCCTTGAACCAATTCCTTGAGAAATCTCTGGAGGAATCCTTGGAGGAATACCTGGAGGAGAAATTTCTGGAAAAATTTCTTGAAGGAAACCCTTGAAGAATTCCCGGAGGAATCCCTCGAAAAAACTCCTGGTTGAATTACTGAAGAAATTCTTGAAAGAATTTCAAAAAGAAATCCCTGGAGGATTTTGTGGAACAATTCTTGGGGTAATTCTTAGAAGTGTTCTTGGTGGCAATCATGGAGGAATCCCTGCACCATTCTACAGAAGTTCTTTTTTTATGAAAGCTCAAAACATGCGTAAAGAAAATACCTCATGTCGTACCTCAACAAATTGAGTGAAGGATGTATTTTTTCCATTGCTCTTTGAATTCTCAATGATATTCTACCAGATTTTGCAGGAGTTTAGAGAGGAGTTTCTCCTTCAGGATTTTTTTCTGAGAGTTTTTTGTAAGGTGAACTGTTCAAAGAATTGCTGGAAAAACTCCCATTGAAGAATCTAGAGTTTGTAAAGGCATCTCTGGAGAAACCTCCAGCATATCTCGTGAAATATTCCTCTTCCGCTCAAGTCTTGTTATTGAACTGTTTTTTCCGTAGCTTGTTTGTTCAGCAGGGTTGTATGCAAAATTTTTTGGAAGCTAGTTTAATGTTACACCCCCCCCCCCCCCCCTCACCTACGCTTTGCGTTAGCGATATCAACGAAAAGCGATTTTCCACAGCCCAACGTGGACGACCTAACTCTGACGGCAGCTACGTTAAACCTTCGTATCAGTCTGTAACAATAGTGCATCAGGTCGACCGCTCTTACGTAGCTTCATTGATCACTACAATGAACCTTCGAAGGCGACAAAGGAATTAAAGTGATATTTCCAGCAATGATCACAAAATCCCTCGAGTGTTTCACAAAGTCGCTTCCACGACTGCTCTTCGGTCTGACACCATTCACCCCTGGTATTCAGCACCTTATGTTAACCAATGAGTGCAGCCGATCTATTCCAGGGAAGCGATCATCGGTATGACAAAGCCTCAAAGCAGCAAACCATACCCCAAGCACACCTCCGCCATTCAACATGCGTATGCAATAATCTTAGTCTTAGAGAAACCCTTGAAGAAACTTATATTTGAGTCCGGGAAAGTTGGGAAATATTTGTCTAAATAGCGTAATTTCCCAACGGTCAATTCAGAGCACTACGCCTAGGGTGGCCGAGAAGCGCATTGCGTATGAATGGTAAAAATGGGTGCCCGAGTATGGTGGGTGGCAACCTCTACTTAGAAATTCAGTATTTATACTGATTGTGGGCGGAATTAGTGGCAGGATCGGCACACGAAATCGTCTAGGGGAGATGCCCGACCGTGCAAAAACCAGCAAGGAGTTAGTTGAGATTCAGCTACTAATAAGAGAAGATCCAAGAGCCCAAAATTATCGACCCTTCGCAATCGCGAGTGACAGTGGGCCCTCTGGTACGTTCGTGAGGCTGGATGTGCCCTCGGGAGATCAATTGTCCTCGTCATCGTGCGACTCCCAGTAGTTATATTGCAAGGCTCCAGCTTGTGGCCCGTGCGAGCACGGTTTCCAAGCGCCCGTTTCCTTCTGAATCCTCCCCCCACTCTTTGCCCTTTGCAGGAGCTAAGTGGGCGTTTAGGGAAAACCCTGCTTAGGTAATATAATTATCCTGCATGGTTCTTTAGAGCATATATTAAAACTTATTTCCGTCCAATAAGATTTCTTTTGTTGGACCAGCACACGGCTCGGCCCGCGATCAGATCAGTTTCTGCGACTTACCGTAAACGATTTCCTTCCCCTCTTGGCCAACCCCCCTCTTACAATGACCGCTTTCCTGTCGGCCGAGTACAGGCCCAGACACCGCTCACCTTGCCATCCGGCTAGATTTCCGGCCGCACAGCTCCACAGGAGTCGCTGATCGGTGATCGAACAGCAGCGTTATGTAGTCGATTCGATTATGACAATCATTTCAGCGCCGCACTCTAGATTGGATTTGTTTGCGACCGTATTGAACTCCTCTCCCAGCTCATTTCCGGTTCATTTCCATGGGAGCCCCCCGTTTTAGAGACCGGAACGGTCTCACACCAAGCTAAGAACCTTCCCCGGCGTCAAACATACCCGCATACAAAATTTCACACCGATCGGTTCAGTAGTTTCCGAATGCATAGCGGTCAGACAGACAGACAGACAGACAGACAGACAGACAGACAGACAGACAGACAGACAGAAATTCATTTTTATATCTATACTAGCTATCCCGGCAAACGTCGTACTGCCTGCCTACTGTGTTTTTTGACATGCAGTTCAATAGGGACGTCCCCCGCGAAGGCATCTGTATGGGAACCCCCCGTTCCAGAGACCGGAGAGGTCTCACACCAGGCTAAGAACCTTCCCCGGTCCAAAACCCCCCTGTATACAAAATTTGAAGCCGATCGGTTCAGTAGTTTCCGAATCCATAGCGGTCAGACAGACAGACAGACAGACAGACAGACAGACAGACAGACAGAAATCCATTTTTATATATATCTATATATATAAAAATGAGTTTGAAGTTCCTTTGAGGCAACAAAACTCAAGAACGGATGAACCGATCAGCATGGCTCTTGAACGGTTCAGTTCGTATTCGTGGTGACTGTGTTTATATGTACAAAAAGTTACGAAAATTAACTAGAAAAGTAAGAAAAATGGTAAAGTACTGATTTTTCATGAGCTGGGAAGGAAATCAACATGATCGAAATAAAACCAATCTAGAGTGCGGTGTTATTCTGAGCTCAACAGTTGTCAAACCACCACATAACGGCAAGACAAAGTTTGCCGGGACAGCTAGTAGATATATGAAAATGAGTTTGAAGTTCCTTTGAGGCAACAAAACTCAAGAACGGGTGAACCGATTAACATGATTCTTGCACGGTTTGGTTCGTATTCATGGTGGCTGTGTTTATATGTACAAAAAGTTACGAAAATCAACTAGAAAAGTAAGAAAAATAAGAAAATACTGACTTTTTATGACCGGGGAAGAAAATCAACATGATCAAAATGAAACCAATCTAGAATGCGGTGTTATTTTGAACTCAACAGTTGTCAAACCACCCCAAGACGGCAAGACAAAGTTTGCCGGGACAGCTAGTATATAGATAAAAAAATGTATAAAATATAAATTTAATATATAATTTATAATATAATTATAATAAAAATGATCTTTTCCAAACTTTCTAAACACCTAACAGTATTCAATGCGTGTACATTAGGGCATCCCAAAATTGCAGATGGTCTAAAAACTTGGCGGCTCACCCTGTAAATGATAGCTTCGCTTCCGACGGCTTTTGATGACATCAACGATGGAGCTCCACGTTGGAGATCCAATTGTAAGGCCACCATGCACGAATTATATACCGCAGGCATCTATTGATGAAGACCTGCAGCCGTTGAATATTCTCCACTGATACACACCAAGTTTCACTGGCGTATAGCATCACAGGTTTCACATTCGGATTTTTGAGTGTCGACTGGTTATTTTCCATACGTTTCTTGAACTCACAAAAGCAGCCCTAGCCTTCTTGATCCATGCACATATGTCGAACTTGGTGCCGCCATCGGCCGGATATTGGATCAAGATATTGGAAGCTTTCAACATTCTCCACTGATTGCCTAGCTACCGTAAAGCTGGAAGGGTTGGCCGTGTTTACATGCAACGATTTGCTCTTGATTACGTTGATCGTAAGACCATCCGCTGAGGAGCGATTGGCAAGATCATTGAGCTTGCTCTGCATATCAGAGCGCCGTTGAGCTAGGAGAGCAACATCATCAGGCAATTCGAAGTCGTTTAGGTGCTCCTTGATAATGGGCTGCCATAGCAATCCACGATTTGGTTCACGGTCAATCGCACCTACCAGGATCTCGTCGATTACGATGAGGAACAGTAGCGGTGATAGTATAAATCCTTAACTCACTCCTGCAACGACCCGGATGGGATCGGACAAAACACCATTGTGCAGTACTCTGCACGAAAATGCTCTGTACTGTGCTTCAATGAGGCCGATGATTTTCTCAGGGAGATCCTTGCGCCTGAAGGATTCCCACATGTTTCCGTGACTGAGACAGTCGAAAGCTTTTTCGTAATCAATGAACAGCAGGTAGTGAGACTCTTGGAGTTCATTAATTTGCTCCATGATAATACGGAGCGTGACAATATGGTCCACACAGGATCGTCCGGCACGGAATCCTGCTTGCTGCCGTCGGAGAATTGCGTCAATCTTCTCCTGTATCCGGTTAAGGATCACTTTGCAGAAGACTTTGAGAACGATACACAGTAACATGATGCCCCCCGCCAATTATCGCATACAGTCAAGTCACCATTTTTGGGTACCTTTACTAAGACGCCTTGCATCCAGTCGGCCGGAAATGTCGCGGTTTCCCATATGTTGCGGAATAATTGATGCAGTAGTTGTGCTGATACTACGGGGTCAGCTCTGAGCATCTCTGCTGATTTGCGATTGATCCCTGGAGCTCTATTCGATTTCATGCTACGGATGGCTGTTTCTATCTCCTGCGCTGATGTAGCTTCGGTGTTAACACGGGTAATGCGTCGAACCCTTGGCGGATCATGCTGAAGTGTTGATGGCGTGACCGATACTTGAAAAAGGTTTCCAAAGTGCTCGAACCAGCGATTCAACTAGTCACCCGAGTCGTTCAGTAACTGTCCAGACGTGTCTTTCACAGGCATGGTAGCATTCATCTTAGTCCCACTAAGGCGACGTGAAATATCGTAGAGGAGACGGATCTCGCCGGTGTTTGCGGCTTTCTCGCCTTCGTCGGCTAGGGAGTCCACCCACGCTCTTTTGTTCCGTCTACATGAGCGTTTCACTTCCTTCTCGAGAGCTGAATAGCGCTGACGAGCTACGGCTTTGGCTCCTCGTGTTTTCCCTCGCTCAATCGCGGCTTTAGCGTTCCTTCGTTCCTCTATCTTCCTCCAGGTATCATCTGTGATCCACTGCTTTCTCCGGGTGCGTAGCTCATCCAAATTATTCTCGCCGGTGGCGATGAAGACGTTCTTGATGGCGCTCAATTAATCTTCTACGCTTCCACCTGCTGGAATATCCGCAGCACGGTTCTTTAGCTCCTCGACGAGGGACCTTTTCACCGCAGCGTCTTCCAGTCGGCGTGTGTTGAACCGGCGCCCGATTTTTTCCTCCTGTCGCTGGATCCTGGCAATGCGCAGTCGAATCTCGCCGATTAGGAGATGATGAGCGGACGTAATGTCGGCGCTATGTTTGTTCCGCACATCAAGGGGCGAAATGGACACCCATATTTTAGATTAATACTATAATGGTCCATTTTACGTTTGTGGGGCTTCGTGGTCGGGCGGCTAGTGTCACCAAGCATTTAGTCGCATCGTGCCGAGGAGCGCGGGTTCGATTCCCGCCGCAGCTGTCAGGAAAAATTTTCGGCTGTGCCACTGGGTGTTGCATGCTCGTCCGTTGTCTAGTGTCGTGCTTCCTTCAAAGAGCGAGCAGCTCACTGGAAGTTCTAAACGTGTCCGTGTTTTTTTTTAAATTGATTCAATAGATTTTTTGCTAAAGTAATCGGATTGATCTTTTTCAAACTTCAAAAAGTTTTCAGGCAAAATTTTTCTTGATAGGGTAGCGAGCCACTTTTGGAGCGGCCGATATTTCGGGAACTTTTCGCTATAACTCAGTCAAATCCAAACCAATAGACTTGAAATTTTGTATACGTCAGAAAAGTGCCCAAAATAGGAGCTCTGCCGACTAGCTGTGATTGAAATGATTAATTCTCTACTTCCCATAGCTACTTTAGAATATGATTGTAACATTATTAGGTAAAACCATAATGCCAACTACTTGTTTCAATAGTGGAAATGATAAACAATCAAAAACTTGTTGGTTCAGATCTATTTTTTTTTTTCATTGCAAAAATGTAAGCCAATTTGCAATTACTTTTGTTCAAGAACTTTTTCCGGAAATGCTTTTTCGGCCCAAAAATAACCGTCCAAAGACGCGGGAAGGAAAGAGTCAAACTGTTTGATTTTGAAACACCTCGCTGTACGAAGATGATGTTCCATCGCCGTACTTATATATTAGTACACAGTTGGATATCTCGACTATCTTTTTCTGTGGTGATGAACCATACCATATTTCCTTCTTTACTAAAAGTTGATCCTTTGAAGTTCACTTACTTTGTCGATTCGATGGATATCCATAAAGTCCCATCTCCTAATGCTTAGGCATATTTAACTTCTTCGTCAACGATGAAACCCTAATAATATATTTTTTTCGGTTGATTCACTCGTTACGTGGCTGCCAATAATGCTATTGTAAGCTAGCAAGTTAGGTTGTTGTCCAACATTTTTTTTTTTTGAAATTGCATGAATTTCAAACAGCTGGATCCCTACTATTCGATGGTTAACATTTATAGTTACCAATTTCAGTGCTGCCTTTTGCTATTCAGTTTGGATTTCCACTCTCAATGTTCCCCATCGTAATAATTACGATTCTGGAATGCGTATGTTCTTAATTGGTGATCGATGTCTATAAATGTTATTTGTACATGTTGTAGTTTACACAAAATTCTGCTCAGTTTCATTATCGTTTCATGAGTATTGTTTTTTTCAATCATTAATCATTCATGGAACTCAATTCGCTAATTGTTCGAATCAGTAACATATTCTTCACCATTCCACCATAATGCATCCTCGATTGTGAACAAAAATTCATCAGTATTCTAGTTTGTAGCATGTAGATTTAGTCTGCTTTGCATTTTCTCAACATACGAAACTCACCCTAGCTTGCAAGTCGATTCCGTTTAAAACCCCGCCTTCCTGTAATCCTCAACGAACCGTTTAGTTTCCATGTAGATTGTAAATTGTTCTCTGTACGTTGCAAGCAGGTGTCCCGTATTTAGCATTCCCTGTGAGCTTAAGTTTCCCCAAACGGCTCCCTCCAATGAATTATTCATGTTTATCCCAAACTCTTCAGTTTCCCGTTTCCTTGACTATGTGTGTGTATGCGTGTGTATTGCATCCAACCCCGGGCCGCAGTGACCCGACCGTTACGAACAATTCGAGTGAAATTTGATTTTAGTCGTTTCATTTTCTACCCCGGTAGAATCCAATTATCTAGTGTTGATGGACCCCCTTGTTCCTCCTTCTAATGAAAAACCCATTCCCGTGGAAAAAAATATCTTGCAATCAAAATTCCCCCACATATCCCCTATCATTCTAATGCGATTTCCGCCCTACTAGGTGGAAGTGACCCCGTGGATCAGCAGTAAGCACAACATGGGCATGGCGTTCAACCGGTCCACGTGGCACGACATAACGCGCTGTGCGCGGCATTTCTGCGAGTACGACGACTACAACTGGGACTGGTCGCTGCAGCACGTGTCCCAGCAGTGCCTGAAGCAGAAGCTGCACGTGATGGTCGTCAAGGGGCCGCGGGTCTTCCACATCGGCGAATGGTGAGTTTTTTCATTGATAATAAAAGATTGTAATGTAATCCATGTTTAAAGTATGGAAGTTATTCTTTTGAAAATATAAAGTTTTAGTTTACAGCACTTTTGACTCGGTAAGCCGATGATCCTTCTTAGTGTAGAATCATTCCTTGAGTTCACAACAATCGGTTTGTGGCTGCAGTCATCCTTCCTCGGCAGCGTCCCACATTTGGCAGATTGTTCTGCACCTGATCCGTCCATCTTGCACGCTGCCCTCCAGGTCTTCTTGTACCATCCGAATTAATTGCAAAAAACAGCTTTGCAGGGTTGTTGGCCGACATTCATACAACATGCCCTGCCCATCGTATCCTTCCAGCTATTGCGACCTTCCGGATGCTAAGTTCGCCGTAGAGTACAGCGAGCTCGTCATTTAATTTTCGTCGCCACACACCGTACTCCTGCACACTTCCTAAGATGGTCTTAAGCACCCAACGTTCGAATGATTTGAGCGCTTGCATGTCCTCCTCGGGTATAGTCTAGGTCTCGTACCTGTAGAAATCTACCGGTCTTATCAGCGTTTTGTACATGGTGCATTTGGTGCGAGGGTGAATCATTTTCTAACGCGGGTTCTTGTGCAGCCCATAGTAGGCCCGACTGATGATGCGCCTGTGTATTTCACGGCTGACGTTGTTGTCTGTTGTTGATAAAGATCAATAGAAATACACTAGAACTCCAATGGCGCTGTAATCACTTTTCCTATTCAATTATTTCATTAGCTTTAATAGTAATAATTGACTATTTTTAAGTGTCCATCTTGTAGCGGGTTTTTTGTTTTGGTAAACAAAATTTATTTGACACTTCTAGTACCGTTAAGGTGAATATAGAACGAAGCCACACGTCGAATATCCAAAAGCACAAATCTGAAGAACCAAATGACGGATCACCCTGAAAACTTGATCGATTGGTTACCACCAACAGGTGACCAATCGATCAACTTTTCAGCGTGGTAGAATGTTTGGTTCTACAGGTGTGGCTTCGTTCTATATTCACCTTAACGACGCTGTAAGGGCGCGGCAAACTAGATGTTAGTCACACGAACGGTCGCGACATTGGACTTCTGTGGCTAATTATTCTACTTAAAGATCCAAGGTAGACGAAATCTTCCACTACCTCGACCGTTTCTCCGTCTATCGTAACACTACTGCTGCCTAGGCTTGCCCTGTCGTTCGCAGTTCCCACCGACCCTAAAACTTGTAATTGCAGGGGATTTATGATTAAAATCGAGAAAGAAATGAATGAAAGCAGCTATTCTCGTCATTTTCTAATTATTACAAGCAAATTTGTTCAAAAAATTCAAGAATTTATACTTGGTGCACAGGTAAAAAGTGAGGTTACGCGACGCCACTGAGTAATAATATCCATGTCATCCGCGAAACAGACAAATTGGCCGGATTTCATGAAAATCGTGCCTCGGCTGTTGAGCCGGGCTCGTCGCATAACACCTTCCAGGGCGATATTGAACAGCAGGCATGAGATTCCATTACCTTGTCGCAGTCCTCAGCGAGATTTGAACCAACTAGACAAATAGCCCAAGAGATAGCCCGAAACCATTTTACGTAGTTTTTTACACCGTCCATCGTCGTTTTAATCTGTCTAGTGAGCTTTCCGGAGAAGCTGTTCTCGTTCATGTTTTTCCATAGCACTGTGCCGTCGATACTGCCGTACGCCGCCTTGAAGTCGATGAACAGCCAATGCGTGGGGACCTGGTATTCGCGGCATTTTTTTAGGATTTGCCACACGGTAAACATCTGGTCCATTGTCGAGCGGTCAGCGACGAAGGCTTGACACAAACTCATTCATTTTAGGTGAAACACGGCGGGAGATGACCTGGGATAGCACATTGTAGGCAGCGGTGATCGTTCGAAAGTTCTCACAATCTAACTTGTCACCTTTCTTGTACATGGGCTTTCTTGTAGATGACCCCTACCACTTCTCCGGTAGCTGTTTCGTCTCCTTGATATGGACTGCCCAACATTTCCTGGTCCATCTTGATGAGTTCCGCTCCAATACCTTAACATCCCTCAACGTGGGGGTTGACTCATTGTTGCTCCCTGCTGTATTGGTGTAGTCATTTCTTCCGCTGCCTTGGTCCTGCACTCCCCGCACCATTCAGGTGTTCTCCGTAGTGCTGCTTCCACCTTTCAATCACCACACGTATGTCCGTCAAGATGCTCTCGTTCTTATCCCTGCACATTTCAGCTCGTGGCACGAAACCTATGCGGGATGCCTTGAACTTCTGATAGAACTTCTGTGTTTCTTGTGAACGGTACAGCAATTGCATTTGTTCGCACTCCTCTGCTTCCAGGCGGCGCTTTTTCTCTCGGAAGTTTTTTTATATCGTTCCACGTTCTGCCGATTCCCGGTCATGCTACATGACTGCCCTCGCTGCGTTCTTCTTCCTCCGGTTCCGTTAACCATTGGTCTCAGCTGTTGTTTTCGTTTTTGGAGGCGGCGAACTCGAAAACGAAAATCGAACCGAGCGTAAACCGAACAAAAAATCCGAAGTGGTATTCCGATTAGTAAACGAATGGTGCCGAACTGTCAATCGTTGTTCGAGAAAGTTTTTTTTTGCACGATCGCTTCCCAATTCGTTTCGCGCGGTACACGCGTGCTGTGAGGTATATGTTCGTACTTGTGTTCAAAATGAACTTTGAACTTAAATACACGTGTGTGTACAGGTTTGTGTGTAGCGGTTTCAATACGAAGTCTAATAACTATAACTTAATAACTATTAAAGGGTGTGTCAAGAATAAGCCTAAGTTAAAATTCACAAAAAAAATATTTAAGGGTTTTAGACAGAAGAAAGGAAAAGTTTGTCGCCTGTGAAAAGCTGGAACAGAAAGGTGGATGCAGATGCATAGCAGAAAGACATTGGTCTCAAACGTATCAGTATTCCCTGTGTCTATTATCATGTTGACGACGAACAAATTTTAGTACTGTGAATCACACAGGCGAAAAATACGATCATATAGGACCAGCGGCGATATATTTAACCCGTTTGACTCCTGGTAAAAATATAAGTTCAATAAATCGCCAATAGCCCATTTCTCAACAGAATTTAACCAAATTTTGAATACAAACTTGCACAACACTATAGTCTTGGAAATATACGAGATCAACATTTTCTTGGATTTCTGGACAGAGTAAGGCCTGTAGGTCACTGGGTCAAGTCGGGCAAAAAAGGCCAAGTACGATTTGAACCCCCATAACTTTCTTCTTAACGAAGTATTTCAATGGGAGTTTGCACATACCGTTGCCTAATGATAGTTGAATGTAGACTTGGATGGTTCAGAAATGTTGAATATCTCAAGAACTCAAAAGAAAGCTATCGGAAAATCTCAAATTCGAACCTGTAGCAACATCAACTATCATTAGGCAACGGAATGTGCCTACTCCCATTGAAATACTTCGTTAAGAAGAAAGTTATGGGGGTGCAAATCGTACTTGGCTTTTTTTTGTCCGACTTGATCGACTGACCCACCGGCCTTACTCCGTCTAGAAATCCAAGAAAATGTTGATCCCGTATATTTCCAAAACTATAGTGTTGTGTTCAAAATTTGGTTAAATTCTGTTGAAAAATGGGCTGTTGGCGATTTATTGAAGTTTTATTTTTTACCTGGGGTCAAACGGGTTAAGACCTGCTGCAACGATAGCTTCCTGGGATATCTGTAGAGGTTTCTCCAGTATTTGTTCCAGTGCTTGTAACATTTGTGCATTGGAACCTCATAAATGCACATTTTATTTTCCATATCGGGCCCCACGTCTGGGAACTTAGATATGAAAAACAAAATGGAACATTACAAATGCACAAAACACAAACATGCAACACATAATATAAATTGTGCCCAGTTATCCAAATAGATAACGTAGTCCAATCCCAGGATGACGAGGTTTCATTTTTGTTCTTGGCCCATCAGTCAATCCTGTAATCGTGTGACCGTCTACAATTTGATGCCCGTGTTAGGGGACGGCTTGCGTGTATTGTATTGAATCGCTCCTGAAATGTTTGGAGCGCTACAAATGCACATGGAAATTCAGGGACAGATGTACAAATCTTAGTATAACATACAAAATAAACTGACAAAATGTTCACAACAATTTACAAACGTAACATGCTTTTTTCGAGGATTCCTTCAGGGATTTCCTCATCTGGAATTATTCGCGGGATTTCTTCCAGGAATTCTTTCAGATAATTTTACCAGAGATTATTCGAAAATGAATCCAGCAATTCCTCCAAAATCTCGAACATAAAATTCTTTAGAAGCCATTATTTAAGGATTTCTTCAATAATTAGTCCAGAAATTATTGCAGACATGGATTCCCTCAGACTTTTCTTTTCAAGGGATTCCTACAGAAATTATTCGAGCAATTCGTTTAGATTGGAATTGCTATCGAGATTCCTTCTAAGGTATATTCAGGAATTTCTCTAGGGATTTCTCCAGGAATTCCTTCAGGAATTCTTCTTGGTATTCTTTTAGGAATTCCTCTTCGAATTCTTTCAGGAACTCTTCATGGAATTCATCCAAGAATAGTTCAGGGATTCCCTTAGGAATTCCTCTTGAGGCATCTTCCGGGATTCCTTCTGGGGTTTCTTCAGAAATTTCTCGAGGGATTCCTCCAAGAATTTCTATAGAGATCCCTCCAATATTCTTCCGGAAATTTATACAGGGATGCCTTCAGAAATTCCTCTAGAGATTTATCCAGGAATCCATACAGGAATGACTCCATGACTTTCTCCAAGTATTCCTGCAGGAATCGCTTCAAGAAATTTCTGCAGAGGTTCCTTCTGGAATTTCTCCTTAGGGATTCCTCTAAGAATTGCTCCAGGCATTTATCCAGGAGTTCCACCAGATATTCCCCTATAAATTCCTCCTGACATTCTTCCAGCAATTACTTCAGGGAATCCTCCCACTTCAGAAACATCGTAGCAAAAATCAATGTATGGAACACTTTTTCATTTTTGTTTTACGTGAAACTTTATAGAGCAATGTACTAGCGTAGCATCAATAATTATGTCAACAAAAAGCAGCAAACGCAACTTTTCACGGCGTGAATGTAATTTACATTCACCGTGTGGAAAGTTGCCTTCACAGCTCGCTCACGACATTGGTATGCCTGTGCAACCCTATAAACGTTAACCGGCAAACTTTCAGACAAAACTACAAAGTTGGATTCATCCATACATTGCTTTTTTGATAGCATGCTTCTGAATTAGTAGCAAAGATAATAGCAAGTGAATGTAACTCTATGCAAATGAATAATCCTATCCCTGCTTCCAGGGATTGCTTTAGGAATTTCTCCGGGGAATTATCTTCAGATTCCTCCTCTCCATGAGAAATTCGTCCAAGAATTCTTCTAGAAATTCCTCCAGGAGACTCCTGCCAGAATTCTTCCAAGAATTCCTCAAGAAATTACTTACAGGAATTCCTTAAGAAATTCCTACAGCAATTCCTCCAGGAAATCCTCCAAAACATCCTCCAGGAGTTTATCCAGGAATTCTGTTACAAAAATAAAAGAAAATTAATTTTTACAAAGGATCAACTCATCACGACACATAGAACCTTACAAATGCACAAATAAGAGACATCACAAATTTACGCAACGCAACACATAACATAAATGTGCCCTGTTATCCAGTTGGATAACTTCTTCCGATCACAGGATGACGAGGTTTCATGTATTGGTTTGTGTCCATCAGTCATCCTGGAATTGTATTTTAGATGGCAGTTTGTCTTTTAGTTCACAGCATTTGTTGCTGTGTTCATAGCTCGGTTTTGTCTAGGAAAACTAATTCTAATCGGGCATCCCGTTTGGGGTTACATTACTAGAGTTTTATGACTTGAAGTCTGTGCCAGGGAAAGGCTTACGTCTCTGGTACCTAATCGCGTCCCGAAATGGCCTGAATGTTGACAATCGAAATAAGATTGCGCACTTCATGGGCCTCTATTCTATCAGAACCCTTTAAATGCTAATTACTACAAGGGGAATATTAACAAGTTAAAATTCAACATGTAACACAAAGAACGCACGAAAATTAAACTTTGAACACATACAATTATTCTGTCTTATTAATGTAACAAATATTTATACCCGTAACAATTCTTCCAGGCGTTCCCCTCGGTATTCCCCTACACATTCCTCCAGGAATTCTCCAGGGATTCCTCTAGGAATTTTTCCAGGCATTCCTTCAGGAATTCATCAAGAAATTCCTTCAGGAATTCCTCCAAGTATTCCTTCAGCAACTACTCCAAGCATTCATTCGAGAATTTTTCCAGGGATTTCTCAAGAAGGGATTCCGCCAGGAATTTGTCTACAAATTTCTCCAAGGGCTTCTCTAGGAATAGTTCTAGGAATTCTTCCAGTGATTGCACCATGAATTCCTCTAGGAATTCTTCCAGGAATTCCTCAAGAGATTTCTTCAGGCATTCCTCCCTTAATTCCTCTAGGGACTCCTCCAAGAACTCCTGCAGCAAGTCATGCTGGGATTCCTCCAGGAATTTTCCGAGGGATTGATCCAGGGATACATCCAAGCATTTATCCACTATTATTCCAGTGATGACTCCAGGAGTTCCTCCCGGAATTCAGGAAATTCAAGGATTAGTCCAGGATTTCCTCCAGAGATTCCATCAGGAATTGTTTTAGGAATTTCTTCCGAGGATTTCTGTAGGATTTTTTTCCAGCGATTTCTTCAAGGATTCCTCCAGGAATTCCTCTAGGGATTCCCAGAGTTTCTTAAGGGATTACTCCAGGAATTACTCCAGCAATCAATCCAGGGATTTTTCCAGGGATGTCTCCAGAAATGTATCCAGGATTTCTTCCAGAAATTTCTATAGGAATTGCACAAGTTTCTTCAGAAATGTATCCAGAATTCCTTTAGGGATTCCTTCAGAAATTCATTCAGAAATCCTGCAGGGTTTTCTCCAGGAATTCCTACAGGGATTTCACCAGGAATTTGTCCAGAAATTTCAATCAGGCATTCCACCCGGAATTCATCCAGGGATTCCTTCAAGAATTGTTCCAGGCATTGCTTTAGGAATTCCTCCAGAAATTTCTTTAGCAATTCCTTCATGAATTACTTCAGGAATTCCTTTAGTGATTCATCTAAGAATTCCTCTAGGGGTTCCTCCAGGAATTCTCCAGGAAGTTGTCGAGAAATTTCTGTAGGGATTTCTCCAGGGATTGCTCCGAGAATTCTTCCAGAGGTTGCTCCCCTAGTGATTCATCCAGAAATTTCAGATATCTTTCCATAACATTTTCCAGGAATGCACCCAAGATTTTTTCAGGGATGCCTCCTGAACTTTATACATGCAATACGTACAGCTTCAACAGCATTTGTACTTTTTTGGGTGGGAAGAGTTTGGCTGTTACTAGATTATAAAATATTTCTAAATTTGACATGCAATATCAAATCCAACAAGTAATTATTTCCTCTCCCCCTCTTCTCCCTTTTACAGTGGGGTGCACCACAAGAAGAGCAACTGCGAGTCGAACCAGGTGATCTCCAAAGTGCAACAGGTGCTGCGGGTGGCACGCCGCTCGCGCCAACTCTACCCCAAGTCCATCTCGCTGACGGTGGCCAGCGTGATCAAGAAGACCAAACTGCGCAAGGGCAATGGTGGCTGGGGCGACCAGCGGGATCACCAGCTGTGCTTCAACATGACCCTGATCGGGCGGTAATCCCCGGTCTGAGGAACTACCTGGTCCTGAGAACCTGCTATGAGTAGCTGAGACTGAGACAAACGAAGGGAAGACTCGAGGAGAGATGAATGAACATTGAACACACCAGTAAGACACACGGAAGAAAACATACAAGACAAGCGTCACGTCCTATTTTATTTTTTAGATTATATAAGGTGTAAACATGTGACTAGTAAACCAAAAGATGACTTTTAGAGGGTATCACGAACATATTGTGCACGAAAGAAATGCAAAAACAGAAAAGTGTAAATAAATGTAGGTGAGAGAGTGGGATTACGGCGAAGAGTATTTTATTGTAAGATATGAGTAGAAAGGCCTACTAATGATTCAGAAGTGTCGAATTACAAGAAATTGATAGAGTGTTGTTCAATGGATCACTGAGAAGGACATGGTTGGCACCCATCACATAGAGAAAGTAGCGTACATTCATTACGAAAAAGTTGAAATTGGTCATTTACGACCACAACAAAACCAAACCTTAAAAGCACCCAAGAGAACTTATTTGACATTATTACCGTAACAGTTATGCGTGTAACGTAATAATACTGTAGATGGCGCCACCATGTTGTAAATTTCAGTGATCTATTGAATTGACAGGTATACCAATGCATTGCGGCCCAGCGTTTGAGATCAGATGAATGCAGGGAAGTGCCAAGCGAAATGACCTCTATGTAAAAAGAATATGGGAGGCACTTAGTTTCCACATAGAATGTTCGTTTAGTTTTGATCGTCCAAAACTCCTCTTTTACTAATGCAACATATACCTATGTGACGATTCCGTAAGAAAAATGACAAAACTTTTTTTTCGCTTTACTTCGTCCAACATTTATCTGCGCAAGTAACTGAAAAAGTTCTAAAATTTTGATTTAAAGCATTTTTAATATTCTATTCCAAAACGAGCTTCAACAGCATAATGCTTGTTAAGAAATGGCGTGGGCGTTAAATTTGTCCAAATGCCAAGTGAATACTTTTATATATCCACACCTTGTTAAACATGCTAAACATTTCACAAAAACCAAAAAAAAAGTATAAAACGAGCTCACCAATTTAAGTGCATCCATCCATTGCCACATCGCTGGCCAAAAGATAAGAACCACCTGACATGTTGGCGATCAAAATTAAGAGATAGCACTATTTAGGAACTACATTCTAGATCTAGACCTTTATGTGCGAAAAGCAGGGTAAGCTATACAAAATCAATCCTAAGCTTAGGCTTAGGATTGCTGTTCAACATTTTTCACATGACGATTTACCCTTGGACATCATATATGTAATGAAAGCGTCTTATAAATGTTGGACTAACTTGAGCGTTAATGGCTTTACTATTAATCTTATCTTCCATCCGATTGTTTGCTAAGTTAAAGAGATAATTTAAATCCGGGGGGAGCGACACTAGTTTTGTCAAGCCGAAAAACCCCAAAACAAAAGCCGAAAAAAGTCGAAAAAACCCGCAAAACTTTTGCGGGTTTTAGCCATTTTTTTGGGCTTTTCTCAGCTTTTTTGGGTTTTTTGGCTTGACAAAACTAGTGTCGCTCCCCCTCTTTAAATCCATGTTTGTTTTTGTTATAAATATTAGAGCAAGGCATTTTTAAATTAGGCAAAAGTTGATTTATTTAATAGAAAAAAATCCCTCCCAAACTACAGAACCACCAATGATTTACTTTAACATTTCTCATGTAGTAGTTAGAGGAAAAACGAGAAAATGGGAAAGAGCGATGATTTTAAAGCGAAGCAAACTGTCCTTAAGATGAGAATCAAAAAAGAGTTACCACTAACCAATTGAAAGAAGATGACACAATAATGTTTTACAATAAAGAAAAACGACCCCAATACCTATATAGAAAGCCAGTAAAAGTGCAAACGTGTAATTGAACGAAGAAATCAAAACACATAGACAACAGTTAGCGAAACCCGCAAGAAAACAATATGGTTGCAGTACGCACACATGCCCAAACAAACCAACAGTTAATACAAAAAAAAGCATACCCTGCCGAACACGAAAGATGAACGGCTACGATGCATCTTTCGTATCCGGTATTGTACGTTCACGTAATTTTGTTGATTTTAGTGAAATACAAAAACCATTTTCCATTATCGATATCATCTAGTCATCAGTACTGATCCGCAGACGACCAACCAAGTTGATGTTGCATTTTGTTGAGTTATTTATGTTAGAAGAACAATTTATTCCTATTATTATTGTTGTCTCATACTTTGTTGAAATATTTAAAAACTGACAAATAAATGTGTACACATTGAGTAGGGTACGCAGTGAGCAAAAGCCTCGAAAACGAAAGACACAATTTAAATACCGAGAAAACGACAATTTCAGCCTTGGTTTGAATTCGTTCCATGAAGAATTGACAAAAAATAAATCTAAGTGTGCGAGAATCCACTACTAGCGATTAGTATGGGAGCAACAGGATCAACCTGACGGCTCATTCGATGTGAGAGACTAGTGAAATAAAGAAAAACAAAAGACATGTAAACCATTTTTAGAATCGAAATCAGTGAAAAAAGCAGAAGTAAAAAGTGTACGAAATGATCAAACGATTTGCCACGTTGTGTGCTGTTATTAGGACTAGACATACCGAAAGCACAGAGAAGATCCTCAAACATTTCGTCACAATTACAGATGTCATCAATGTATTATTAAAACAATTCATCTCGGTCTGATCCTAAGAATTTGGCCTAAAAAGCATGCTTCTCTCCTCGACATTTTTTCTTCGGATTCCTCCAGAAGCTCCATGTGGGAATTTTTCTACCGATTACTCCAGGAATGCCATCTGGGGATTATTCTAAAAATTCTTCATGATCCCTCCATGAAATTCTTCAAAAGATTCCTCCACGAATGCCTTCTGTGGATTGTTTCATATTCCTTACAGATTCTGCGGAAATGTAGGAATTCGATCTGGGAATTTCACCAGCTGGATTCCTAGAAGGATTTCCTGGAGGATCCCAAATAGGAAACTCCAAGAGAAACTCCTGAAAAACTCCTAGAGGGTACCTAGTAAAGCCCCCAGAAGATTCCCTTAAAAACTCCTGGAAGATTTTCAAAAGAAACTTCTGGAGAACTCCCAGAAAGAACATCTGGAATATTTCGAGAATGAACTCCCAAGAGGACTCACAGAAAAAACTTCTAGAAGATTTTCAGAAAAAAAAATGCATGGAGGATTTTCTTAAAGAACTCCTGATTAATTAATAAAAATCATTCAGGAGGGGATGCCATAAAAATGCTGGAGTAATTCGTGGACGAATACCAAAAATATTTGTTCTACCATTCAGTCTCCAGTGCGCAATCTCAGAAGGATTGCATGAAAGAATGGCAGAAAGAATTCATCGACGAATCTCAGAAGGAACTCTTAATGGAATTCCAGAAAAGCTGTTGGAGAAATTCCAGGAAGAGCTTCTAGGGAATTCTTGACGGAAATCTTGGAAGAATCCCAAGCAGAAATATTAGAAGATTTCCACAAAGAAATTTTAGGTATCATTAAAAACGGCTACGCAGTCTCGAAATTAGCAAAGGATGTTAATTACTTGCCCAACGTTTCGACACGGGGTTAGTGTCTTCTTCAAGGGGAAACTAATTTGGTCGTTTTTAGGATTCTTACAATAAACTCCTAGAAGATTTCCGGAAGCAACTCCAAGAGGAAGAATTATCTGGAGGATTTTAAGCAAGCGAACTCATTAAGAATATATCCAAACAAAAATGGAGAGAATTCAGCAGTAGCTGTTAGAGTAAACTTCGAACGAATTCGAATTCCGAAAGCAACTTCTACAGACGAATCGTATAAGTATTTTTGGGATTTTTTCGACCTTCCAACCTATGGTGCTCATTATCAGAAGGATTGCCGGAAAGTATGACAGAAATAGTTCTTCTTAGAATTTCAATCTCGATCTGCAATCTGCAATCGCCATATCCGGCCTGGTAGTGTAGAATTAACATTAGTTAAAATACACGTAAATGTTTTCAATATTCAGGGTCAAGCAGTGGAACCACCAACACTGGATGAGGTTAAAAAGGCCCTTAAGGAGCTGAAAAACAGCAAGGCTTCTGGGAAGGACGAGATCCCGGTCGAACTTCTTAAACACAGAAGCGAGCAGCTACATCAATCAATCCATCAGATTATTATAAAGATTTGGGAGGATGAAGAATTGCCCACCAGCTGGTTGCACTGAACGGCGGCTTGCGGTGAAAATTACTATTCTGAGGGTCAATTTAAATGCACAACGCCACTAAATTTGTGCAGACTGAATTTCGTTTTAATTCAACAGAATTATGTTTTCAATTTTACCATGGACTCGATCTTCAATTAAAAAAAGTTTCTGTTGGCAACCGGATTCGAACCAAGAACCTTGACATCACCAGGCTCGCACGCTACCACTCAGCTATCGAACCGGTTGATGTGAGAAGAAACAAAACGCACACAAGAAGCGTTGGTGGGTCGATGATCATGTTTTGCCATGGTAAATTTAAAAACATTTTTATGCTTGTCATTACTGCAAGGCTCCTGGCCTCATATGCCCAATCTACAAGAAAGGGCACAGACTGTTTTGTGCTAATTACAGAGGGATTACCCTTTTAAATTCGGCGTATAAGATACTGTCGCGTGTCCTGTTCAACAGACTGCGACCTCTTGAGGAGTCCTTCGTCGGCGAATACCAGGCTCGTTTTCATGAGGGCCGATCAACGACGGTTCAAATGTTTATCCCGCGGATCATCCTATATAAACTGTAACCGTTCGTTCGAACGTGCTTTCCGGTAACGTTAGCAGATGGCTTATGCGCCACTCCGGAAGGAGACCATTTACCTGTTTTCAGGGTTGCCCGGCCTGAGACCTCTCGAGGGAAAGGATTTTTGGGTCCAATTGCTGGACAGAAAGCACGAAGCACGTCTGGCTACGCCGTTGCAAAACAAAGACCCTCCCTTGGATTATACTCCAGACTGCTAAACTGAATAAAGAGAACCTAGCCGGTAGTCTAGACCACATTTACGCCTGTTCTCATCACTGCACTGAAAGGAGCCTTGCAGTAATGACAAGCATAAAAATGTTTTTAAATTTACCATGGCAAAACATGATCATCGACCCACCAACGCTTCTTGTGTGCGTTTTGTTTCTTCTCACATCAACCGGTTCGATAGCTGAGTGGTAGCGTGCGAGCCTGGTGATGTCAAGGTTCTTGGTTCGAATCCGGTTGCCAACAGAAACTTTTTTTAATTGAAGATCGAGTCCATGGTAAAATTGAAAACATAATTCTGTTGAATTAAAACGAAATTCAGTCTGCACAAATTTAGTGGCGTTGTGCATTTAAATTGACCCTCAGAATAGTAATTTTCACCGCAAGCCGCCGTTCAGTGTGGCTGGCTGCACACGTAAACCCCTCACTGTTTTATGGAAGATTAGGGAGAAGTCCTTGGTTGGATTCGGAGCCAACCTCCCCAGTAAAATAAAATAAAGGAACAAACTAGAAAACGACACCGAGTAACATGAAACCTCCCCTACATTACCTCTTCTCGCTCAAAAACTCAAACACAGGTCGGTTTGTCTGTGGTACCCTTGCTGTTTTATTCAAAAGACACTCATCTCCACTTCAGCAAATTCATTTCTATATTTAATTCAGTAGGCCTACTTTACCGACTCTCCCTTTCTCTCTTACTCTATATATACATTCTCCAATTCGTTATTCTATCTTCCTATTTCTCCCCTAACACGTGCTCTTGTGCGGTGTGGGCATTCACTTTAACTCCGACTATGGTCAAACCAAAAATAGCCGCCGCCACGCGTCTCGAACTAACAATCGGGAGCGGGCAAAAAAACTACACCATGCGCATGGGACTTTCACTGATTTGCATGCATTTACTCACGGTACCATATCAGCACGACGGGGACGGATGATCGTCAGGCGATGACTCTGCTCGGCTCACTGACGCTGTGGACGCTGTCGTCGGGGCGCGCGTCGGGGGACGCTGCGGCTCTACCGCGCTTCTGACCGACGCTGCGAAACGCTGGGTGGGTCGTACGGTGCTGAGGTGCGGCGCGTCGGGGGACGCTGCTGACTAGCGACGCTGGCGGGTTGATTCGGTCGACGCTTACCTGCAGCACATTTCTGGCACGCGTGCGCGCTTTACTGTCGGACAACGGACGTCTACGCTTCACGCTACTTTCAGGCGCCGTCGGCGCCTCACACACGATTTGTGGGCTTCTACTAACACTCGCGGTCGTCACCGTAAGCGGGAAAAACTGTTGCTGTTCGCTGCTGCCTTCTGCCCTGTCTGGGGCGCGGAATTGACGGGCGCGGCCCCCTTCGGCCACGTGTTGCACCGGCCGGAATCCTTGAAGCTGCAGAGTGGGGTCAGGAATAGTTTCCAACGAAAATGGTGAGGTGGCGGGCTGGCACGCTTGCCACAAACTGATAGAGAATGCCACTATGTTAACCCTAAGCATACCACACAATTCAAGCACGTGAATTACCTGTTTAACTCGATTTCCACACTCGCACACTTCCTATCGCTAGCACGGTTTAGCACGATCGCACAAATTTACAGCGATTTTCTTTAACTATCTAGGAGAGGAGAATTGAACTTGAATAAATAACCTAAGGGACATCACATGTTACTATTCACACCTGAAAATTACACCTCACGACGCGGAACTAAAACTGAACTACTCCTGCCTCTTCCACAATGCAGATCAAAGTGAACGAGTAACAGCCAGAAACCCTCAGATAAGGCGCGAAATATTTTAATAATCTTTGCCCTCGGATTTGACTTCACGAAGTCTCTAAATTCCCTTTACTCAGTCTAACAGTCTATTGTGTCCAAGAGAAATTAGGAACTTCGTGTTGCAACGAATTTCACCAGCCGAGTCAAGATTGTCAGAGAGGATTCTCATTAACGAATTCCGGGGTCAACAAATTCTGAAAAGGTTTCCCACAGGTCGATGGCCACCAACCAACGCTGTGATGTGATCACATGCGCTTGCATTTGCGGTCACATGTTACAACTTTCTTTAGCACTCATCTAATCCATGTGAGACACTGCTTGAGTGCTTGAGCGCAGAGAGAAAAAGCTCGAATTCGCGGTGCAAGTGATGGTGGAACTTTAGGAGATTTCAAATTATTTTTAAAGAATTCATTTTACTTAAGCTAAATTTATATTTAAATATTTACAAAAATGCAACGCACTGAAAGCACAGAGAACAGACATCCAAGTCCAGTTCCGAAGCTGTGTAAGGAATTTAACGGCCATTTGAAATCGGCAACACAAGTGGCAATAGCGTGGCGCTGCAATCGGTTAATTTCCCATACTAATTCAATTCACCACTTGAAATATTTCAATTCACCACTGACTGTGGCAATATGGTGTTTGGCGGCGTTAGTGTTGTCATCGTGTATTGGTTTGCAACCTTACTCAAGTGAAGATTCAAATCCTTACACAACTTTCTCAATGAAATTTGTTCTAGCCTGGATGTCTGTTCTCTGTGCTGAAAGTTCGTTACATCACTTCCTCCTAAATTTACGAAAATTTGATTGGCGATGCTATGGTTAACAAAAGCCAATCAAATTTTCGTAGGCCTGTTTAATCGTCATGGCGAAGATAAGTTTCAATTTTCGGGGTCATATAGTTTCATCATTGAACGAATTCAACTCCATCTCTATTTTCAGTATGCAGTTCATCACAAACTACACCTGCCACTGACCATCAGCGACCTGTGGTCTCCGGTCTCCAGCAAAAATGTCTACCTATCACGCCATTACAATTTATAATTTAAAATTAAAAACCGAAGAAGAATACAAGAAACCCGATCTCAACGAAACAAACCTCACGAGGGAAAAAAAATCTATTTTGACCAAATGAAAAAGAAAATGTTGACAATGACCACACTCATACCTCCCACCCTAACTTCATTCATACTCACAAAACAAAACTCACAAACATCATAGCTTCAACTCAGAGTAGTCGACTAAAACTCTGAGCAAGCTCAACAACATAACTGAAGTACATCTTCTAAAACCAGGACATATTGCCGATACATTAGATGCACTTACGAAAGTCTCCACCTAAATGGACAAAACCGTGAGTCCAGTCAGCAATCTCTACCCCAGCCCGAAGCGAGAAAAACGAGATTCCAACCTTCCTCACAAAAATATACTGATCTGAGACGCAATTCGTTGCCACGGAACAATACCGCGATTTACACTCATTGCGAAACAAACCAAAATTAAACCTCTTACGAGCATTTTCAAACGCCAGGACACAGTCCGACTAAAAATGCTCAAAGAATATATACGCACAGAAAACATACAACTCATTCATACACCCCTCGTATTCATACCAAAACTGAACTCCGACACAATGGTCTGCAGAATCCAACTACCTGTCGTACTACCGTTTTACCGGTCTACCACTCATACAGTGTCATTACCAAAAAAAGAACTGTCAAATCGATGGACGTAAACAAAAATCAATCTCGGAAAATAAAGTGCAGTGGAAAATTTGAAGAAAAATCGTGTTTGCACCGGGAAAATGGATCTACAAGAAGCGGAAAAGTGGAAACTGAGTTGCGGTTTATCGGAGGAGAGTAAAATTATCATCGTTCCTTGTGGCTATCGATGTAAGTTGGGTTATTTTGTTTTTTTCTTTAACAGGTACGAAGCTCGAACCAGCCGCTACCCGCAGGCAGACGACCAGCCAGATAAACGGATTGGATTAAATAAAACGGAGCTGAACCGAAAACGATCGAAAAATGGAATGGAAAAAAAAACTTTGGAATGGAGTGCAAACGGTGAAGGAACTACTACGGAAGGACAAGTGAACCGGGAAAGCTTATTTACTACGCGTGAGTGGTTTGCTCATCGGATCGGTATAGCAGCACTACGTCAATGGAGTGAACTATAAATAAACGGGATGGAATGGATTGATAAAGGCTTGCGTATGATGAGCAAATTCAAATGAAAAGAGGATCGATAAAGCAGAAGCGTTGACTATTTATATGGAGCAATGGATTGGGAAGGAAATTGCTTGAGAAACGGAACGAGAACTTCAACAACTTGAAAGGTAACAATAAAATGAACTAACTTAATCTAACTTTAACTAAATATTTACATTATTTTTTTAGGAATTCAACATGATTATAAAGCACAACAACATAATTCAACTATATGGAAGAAAAACGAAAAAAAATATCAAAACGGACGACGAATTCAACGTTTCAAGAGGCACAACCAACTGTCAAAATTGATCGTGAGCAAAATGATTCCATTTTACTAATCTAGATTAAGTACTAACTATAGAAACTAAGGGATAGGGCATTAGGAAACTAACTAACTAATATTTACAGGTATTTACAAGCTCAGCGAATGAGCATTTTACTCGGTCGTCTCTTTCCTCGGTTTTTGAGTCTTCCTCAACTAGTTTTGCCCTTTTAGGTGTTTTTGCATCGTTTGTAGATTTTATAGTCACTTTCAAAAGTTGTTCATAGCTGGATTTCTCTAATTCGATATTGTTTAGGCTCAGTTTCGGTACCCTCAGCTTAGGTTCCATCCGTAGATTTCCCCTAGGCGAGTCCGTCGAAAGCTGTCCGTATACTTAATGACCTTTAAGGGGTTTTTCGTAGATCTTGTTCCTCTTTTGGAGTTGCATAGCTTGAAAACCCAGACGTTCAGCTAGTTGGCTGACTGCGAATGCATTCGCTTCAGCTTATTCGCGAAAAAGACTCCTATCCGTTTCCCAGTCAGGTCTTCTAGTTCGTAAGTACTGGTGCCCAGGACCTTACGGACTACGGCTGGCTCGTATTTCGGGGCCAGTTTTTTACAAAATCCCTTCCCCTTATCTGACTGGTCGAATGTCTGTTTGAGTACCTTTTCGCCGACACTGTAGGTAGGGCACTGAACATTTGATCTGAGATTATAACTCTTAGCATGTTTGGTATAGGCGGCTTTTAGGTTCGTTTTGATCTCCTCAAATAACTGTTTCCGCTTGGTTTTAATCTGTGGTTCGTCTTCGTCAGGTGGGACGTGGTTGTCGCGTATCCTTGAGTACTCTCTGCCATCAGAGACCTTCTGTCGGCCGAAGACCACGAAGTATGGCGTAAACTTGGTGGACTCGTGGACTGAGGTCCTGATTGCGTCCGCTATTTGTTGGATGTCATCTGCCCAATGACTGTGGGACTTCTTTAAGGTTGCACGGATGGCTGTAACGATCACTCGGTTCACTCTTTCCGTATTGTTCACCTGTGGGTGATACGCAGGTGTGAGCCAGTGGGACACATTGTTGTCTTCAAGCAGTTTTCTAAATTCTTTAGATACGAACTGTGAGCCGTTATCTGTTAATATGATTTCGGGGACCCCGAAGAGGCGGAAAATCATATTTTCTACGAAGTCTACCAAGGAGTGCGCCTTCGCTTCTCGGAACGGCTGGATTAAGACGAACTTACTGAAGACGTTGGTGGCTACTAGTAAGCAGGTGTTCCTATTTTTCCCCGACGGCGGCAACGGTCCTACGTAATCTAAAGTAATGAACTGCCACGGGTATTCAACGGGTTTTTGTGAACCCATGGGCGGTGTTACATTGACATTCCCGGACTTACTCGTTTGGCATTTGAGACACTCTCGGCAAAATTTTCGAATTTCGATGTTCATTCGGGGCCAGAAGAATCGATTCTTAATGGCGGCGAGTGTCTTTTCGAAACCGAAATGCGCTTTTTCGTGCTCTTGGCGTATGATTTCGACACGTTCGGTTTTTGGAGGAAAGCATTTCCATGCGAACCGTGGGTCGGTTATCCGATTTCCGGTTTTCACGAAGCGGAGAATTCTACCATCCAGTACGCGATAATCTTTGTATTTGCTGGGATTAGACTGAATCCGCTCTATGAGCTCCTCTTGTTCGGCATCTGGTTGAGAAACTATGACAGTATCCACCTCAATTGACCTCGATAGGCAGTCAGCTGTGATGTTCGCTTTCCCCTTACGATATTCTAAATCGAAGTCATAGGCCTGAATTCGTAGTGCCCACCTCAGGAGTTTGGCGTTTCCGGTCTCCGTTCCTACGTTGAAAAGCCACAAGAGGCTTCTTGCGTCGGTGATTACTCGGAACTTGGAGCCCTCCACATAGTGGCGGAAGTGTTGGATCGCGGACAGCACCCCTAAACATTCCTTCTCGACGGCCGCGTATCTTCGCTGAGTGCGATTGAGTTTTTTGCTGAAGTAGCTAATTACTCGGGTTTCTCCTTCCTGCTCTTGAACAAGAGCCGCTCCTATGGCCCGATCCGAAGCGTCCGACTCTATGATGAACGGTTTCGAAAAATCAGGATTCCCCAGGATGGGTGCTGAAGTTAGGACGGACTTAAGTTCCCTGAACGCGATTTCCGCTTCCTTCGTCCAGACGAACTTCTTATGTTCCTTTGTAAGAAGGTCCGTTATTGGGGCAGTTATTTTACTGTATCCTTTTATAAATCTTTGATAAAAGCCTGCCAATCCCATCAGGCGGCGTACGTCTTCCTGGGATTTTGGTTGGGCGTAGTCCAAAATCGGCTGAATACGAGCGGTGTCAATTGCTACTCCATTTTCGTTGAGGAGGTAGCCGAGGTACATTACCTGTTTCCGGCAAAACCTGGACTTTTCTAACGAGATGGTCAGTCCTGCTTTCTTGAGTCTCTCGGCCACAATGCGCAATAGCCGAAGGTGTTCTTTGAGTGTGCTGGATGCGATCACAATGTCATCCAGATATACGAAGACAAACGGTTCGAGGTCGAACCCGATTGCTTTGTCCATCAGGCGTGACATTGTGAACGGAGCGTTTGTTAATCCAAACGGCAGTACCTTAAAGCGGAAAACCCCTTCGGTAGTCCGAAAAGCGGTAAAGTTTCGACATTCCTCTTTCAGAGGGATCTGAAAGTAGGCGTCTTTAAGGTCTATTACTGAAAAGAACTTTGCCTTACCCAATCGACGAAATATGTCCTGCATATTACGCATTGGGTAGGTGTCTTTAACCGTTAGTTTATTGACCTTGCGGGAGTCTAGACAGACCCTCACTTTGCCGTTTTTCTTGAGGACTGGTACGAGTGGGTTCGTCCACTCACTATAACATTCCTCTATTGCGTCCAACTGTTTGAACCTCTCAACCTCGTCATTGATGGCTTGCTGGACGTATGGAGAGCACTTATACATCGGTGGATTGCGTGGCTTTGCCCCTTCTTGGAGCACGATCTCGTGTGTTATTAGGTGTGTCCTTCCCAATTTCCCGTCCGAAGTCAGTTCGAAGCCTTTGATCACATCCGTTAGTTGTTTCCTCTCGACGTCTGACAACTCATGTTCGGTCTCGATGGCATCAGGGTCCGGAATGGAGTTGGTTGGTCCTTCGTATACGGGAATGTCCAGAGTTTCGTCCTCCTCCACGTCCTCCAAAATTACAGGTTCTCCGGAAGGCTCTATGGTGAAACAGGTTGGATAACCGTTTGCAGCGCCAACAGTTTCGATTTCCTCAAACCCTTGACCCACATCTATCATTGGTTTAATTTTGAAACATTCCCAGAAGTCGACCCCAAGGATGAGATGCCTTGATATCTCTGGTACTACTAGGGTAGGTACCACTTTGGTCAGTTTTTTGAAAGTGAACGGAATGTTCACGTACCCTAGGCAGTTGTATACGGAACCATCGGCTGTTGAAACTTTGATGGCCGTTGGTTTAATTTTAAGATTGTATCGTTCCACCACTTCTAAGGAGTTAAGGATACTAATCCCCGCTCCAGAGTCGAGTAGAGCGTCGAGCTCAGACTCGAAAACCTTAACTTTAATATGGGGACATTTTGTCCTTTGAAATTTTATGTGGTAAACTTGAGAGAAAGGGTCAAAATTCGCTGATTGTTTGGGAATTTCTATTAGAACTGGGTTTGACGAATTCCCCCCATCGCCCCCTACTGCTCGTTTCCCTGGTTTGAACCCTGTGTGGTTGGCGTTCTAGAGCAACGCTCACAGCTACGAATTGTTCTCCCCAGGTTTCCGCAACCGTAACAGAAAATGACTCTTGGTCGAGTACATTGCCTCCAGGTGTGGCCTTGTCCCTGGCAGTTCCAGCAGCTTGTTGGCGTCGATCCATTTTGTGCTGTTCTCGTAGTCTGTTCCGCTGATGATCTGTTCGCTCGTGAGAAATTGTTCGCTGAACGAGTGTTGATTGCGTTGATGGACTGATCGCTCTCGTAATCACTCCCATCGGCATCCAGTTGGTTTATCGGGCGTCGTTGAAATCCAGTAGTTACCTCCGACCCCTGCGACTGCAACTGCGGATCAGCTGCATCGATGCGGTAGTTCAATTGTGTCAGTTGCTGGAGATCCTTAACTTCCACGATTGAAATTTTGGATCTGTAATGCTGTCGCATATTGTCCCAAATCACTTCAAATTTCCTCCTATTTGAGAGTGGTTTGGACAATAAACGATTCATCTTCTCGATTTCCGTCACGAAAGCAATGAACGGCTCACCTCGTTGTTGTTTCCGTTCTTGAATTTTCGTACGAATGCCCTGGTCCTTATTTGGGTTTCCAAACCTGTAGGAGATGGACGTCTCGAAATCTTCCCACGTATTAAGATCATCGACGAAAGTGAAGAACCAGTCAGAAGCGGCCCCTTCTAGTAGCATATGAACATCCCGCAGAAGGATGTGTCTGGCTACACCTTCCCTTTCCGCTAGTTTCTTCGCCTTGTAGAGAAAGTTTTCTACCGTCATCGTCGATCTCGGTTCGCCGGTGAACCGCAACTTCCATTTTTCCACTCGTCCTTGTCCTGCATACCTGCCGACCGGTTGCCTCAACCCCGCCTGGTTCGCGTAGTTGTTCCAACCGTTCCCGTAGGAGTAATCGGAATCACGCCCACTTATCTGGAAGTGTCTGTTGTCCCAAACTGGTTGTGGCCTTCTCACGTCGTCCTCGCTGTCGTCGTCTTCCACACTACCCTGGTAGCTATTCGTAGTTCGTCTGTTTCGGTTGATTTCGGTCCTCGGGGGTGCCTCATTCCTCTGTGGTGCTGGCGACTCTCGACCACGGTTGTCTTGCTCCCGACCGTGGGTTTGCTGTCTCAGTGCTTCACTCTGCGCCAATTTGGCCGCCAAGTCTGCAATGACCGACTGCATCTCCTCCCATTCTTTCCGAGTAATCGAGATGTGTGTTGATCTGTCCGAGTCGTTCCGCAACCCTTCGACCCTAGTCTCGCAGAGAGTATTTCGATCCTTTACCTCGTTTATAGCACTCTTAGGGATGGCACCTAACGACCTTGTGGGTGTCCCTACGAAGGCTCCTTTGTGCATCTCGAATTGATTGCTGAAGTTTTCGTCTAGAGATTTTGAAGATGTTTGTGAACCTAGAGCCGATTGTCCTTGTCTACCAACTGCTTGATCTGTTCCGCCCTGTAGAATCGAGTTTATTTTTGAAATGGTCGGCGATTGCGGAGGTCCGAACTGAAATTTAGCCATAATCCTTTCAATAGCTTGAATCAACTCCCTCTTTTTCCTTTTCTCTTCCTCCCCTACCACCTGAATCCATTTTACCCTGTACCAATAGTGAAGAACTCGCGATTCGTATTTAGATTCCACCCTCTTTTCCAACGCTTTTTCAAGGTTCTCAATTCTCCCTTCAATGTGGGAATACTCATCGAAAATGTTGAAAGGTGATTGATAGTTACGTCCCTCTTTTTGGTCATTTTTGAATAGATTTCGTAAGTGCCTCTGCTTCGCGGTTAGATCAAGTTTAAAGACTTCTTCGGGTTCATTGCGGATTTGGAGTTCAAAATCTAACTCCTCATGATTCAAGTCCTCCGCACGAGGGAATGTTCGACTCATTTTAAATTCAAATTTAGCTTAACTTCAATGAAAACTTAAAAATATTATTAACGAATTCAATAGAGTAGCTAATGCAAACAAAAAAAAACAAAAAGTAATGAATGTAAATGTAGATTAAGGAATAAAGAAAGGAAACTAAGACAAAATAAATTATATACAATATGAAGAAAACGACAAAAAAATATGCAAATTTCAAAGTTAAACGAAAGAAAAAAAAGCCTTGTATTGTTGGGCGCCAAATGTAACCGTTCGTTCGAACGTGCTTTCCGGTAACGTTAGCAGATGGCTTATGCGCCACTCCGGAAGGAGACCATCTACCTGTTTTCAGGGTTGCCCGGCCTGAGACCTCTCGAGGGAAAGGATTTTTGGGTCCAATTGCTGGACAGAAAGCACGAAGCACGTCTGGCTACGCCGTTGCAAAACAAAGACCCTCCCTTGGATTATACTCCAGACTGCTAAACTGAATAAAGAGAACCTAGCCGGTAGTCTAGACCACATTTACGCCTGTTCTCATCACTGGCTGGCTGCACACGTAAACCCCTCACTGTTTTATGGAAGATTAGGGAGAAGTCCTTGGTTGGATTCGGAGCCAACCTCCCCAGTAAAATAAAATAAAGGAACAAACTAGAAAACGACACCGAGTAACATGAAACCTCCCCTACATTACCTCTTCTCGCTCAAAAACTCAAACACAGGTCGGTTTGTCTGTGGTACCCTTGCTGTTTTATTCAAAAGACACTCATCTCCACTTCAGCAAATTCATTTCTATATTTAATTCAGTAGGCCTACTTTACCGACTCTCCCTTTCTCTCTTACTCTATATATACATTCTCCAATTCGTTATTCTATCTTCCTATTTCTCCCCTAACACGTGCTCTTGTGCGGTGTGGGCATTCACTTTAACTCCGACTATGGTCAAACCAAAAATAGCCGCCGCCACGCGTCTCGAACTAACAATCGGGAGCGGGCAAAAAAACTACACCATGCGCATGGGACTTTCACTGATTTGCATGCATTTACTCACGGTACCATATCAGCACGACGGGGACGGATGATCGTCAGGCGATGACTCTGCTCGGCTCACTGACGCTGTGGACGCTGTCGTCGGGCGCGCGTCGGGGGACGCTGCGGCTCTACCGCGCTTCTGACCGACGCTGCGAAACGCTGGGTGGGTCGTACGGTGCTGAGGTGCGGCGCGTCGGGGGACGCTGCTGACTAGCGACGCTGGCGGGTTGATTCGGTCGACGCTTACCTGCAGCACATTTCTGGCACGCGTGCGCGCTTTACTGTCGGACAACGGACGTCTACGCTTCACGCTACTTTCAGGCGCCGTCGGCGCCTCACACACGATTTGTGGGCTTCTACTAACACTCGCGGTCGTCACCGTAAGCGGGAAAAACTGTTGCTGTTCGCTGCTGCCTTCTGCCCTGTCTGGGGCGCGGAATTGACGGGCGCGGCCCCCTTCGGCCACGTGTTGCACCGGCCGGAATCCTTGAAGCTGCAGAGTGGGGTCAGGAATAGTTTCCAACGAAAATGGTGAGGTGGCGGGCTGGCACGCTTGCCACAAACTGATAGAGAATGCCACTATGTTAACCCTAAGCATACCACACAATTCAAGCACGTGAATTACCTGTTTAACTCGATTTCCACACTCGCACACTTCCTATCGCTAGCACGGTTTAGCACGATCGCACAAATTTACAGCGATTTTCTTTAACTATCTAGGAGAGGAGAATTGAACTTGAATAAATAACCTAAGGGACATCACATGTTACTATTCACACCTGAAAATTACACCTCACGACGCGGAACTAAAACTGAACTACTCCTGCCTCTTCCACAATGCAGATCAAAGTGAACGAGTAACAGCCAGAAACCCTCAGATAAGGCGCGAAATATTTTAATAATCTTTGCCCTCGGATTTGACTTCACGAAGTCTCTAAATTCCCTTTACTCAGTCTAACAGTCTATTGTGTCCAAGAGAAATTAGGAACTTCGTGTTGCAACGAATTTCACCAGCCGAGTCAAGATTGTCAGAGAGGATTCTCATTAACGAATTCCGGGGTCAACAAATTCTGAAAAGGTTTCCCACAGGTCGATGGCCACCAACCAACGCTGTGATGTGATCACATGCGCTTGCATTTGCGGTCACATGTTACAACTTTCTTTAGCACTCATCTAATCCATGTGAGACACTGCTTGAGTGCTTGAGCGCAGAGAGAAAAAGCTCGAATTCGCGGTGCAAGTGATGGTGGAACTTTAGGAGATTTCAAATTATTTTTAAAGAATTCATTTTACTTAAGCTAAATTTATATTTAAATATTTACAAAAATGCAACGCACTGAAAGTTCGTTACAAAACTTCGGGAATATAACTTGCAGACTCACCATCTGTTCATTGATTTTAAAGCAGCGTACGATTCAGTGAAAAGAAATGAGCTTTGGCAGATAATGTCAGAACTTGGTTTTCCGGCGAAACTAATTAGGCTGATACGCGCAACGTTGGATGGATCAAAACCAAGTATTCGGATCGCGGACGAAGTGTCTACGTCGTTTGTGATCTAGGATGGATTGAAGCATGGGGATGCTCTTTCAAATTTATTGTTCAACATTGCACTCGAAAAAGCGATTAGGAGGTCAGGCGTGCAGAGGAATGGCTCTATCATCACACGGTCCCACATGCTCCTCGGTTTTGCGGACGATATTGATCTCATCGGCATCGATCGTAGGGCAGTGGAGGAAGCTTATGCTCACCTGAAGAGAGACAGCGAAGATAGGCTTGACGATTAACTCTACTAAGACGAAGTACATGATAGCGGGTAGAGACAGAAGCAGGCCTAGTGGTGTTAGTGTTGAGGTAGTGATTGATAGGAATGTGTTTGAAGTTGTTGAAGAATTTGTTTATCTTGAAACACTTGTGACATGTGACAATGACGTTTCCCGTGAAGTGAAAAGGCGTATTGTAGCTGCGAATAGTGCCTTTTACGGATTGCGTAGCCAGCTTCCCAACTAACACTTTTGCTGTATAAGAGTTTATAAGAGCTTCCTTCCAAGAGCGTTTGCTTCATAAGCTTTTATGCAGCTACTTTTGTTAGTAGGGTTAGGTCCCGTATCTTGCAAACACACACAAAACTCGCTCTGTATAAGACGCTGATTCTTCCGATTGCCCTCTACGATCACGAAGCGTGGACGTTAAAAGAGGTATAGACCGAAAAGCTTTTGGAGTTTTTGAGCGCAAAGTGCTGCGGACAATTCTCGGTGGGAAACAAGAAAATGGAGTGCGGCGCAGAGGCATGAATCACGAGTTGTACCAAATGTACGAAGATGCGAATATTGTGAACCGTATAAAATACGGCGGACTTCAGTGGGCTGGGCACGTAGTGCGAATGTAGGAAGAATAGCGAAAACAATATTCAGCAAAGAACCCGGTAGAGGTAGGCGACTTCGTGGGCGGCCGCGAACTCGCTGGCTGCACGCGGTTGAAGAAGGTTTACGATCCCTACACGTTCGGGGAAATTGGAAGAACATCGCCCAAGATCGACGAAGATGGTGCTCTACTATACGCTCGGCGTTGGAATTAAGTTACTTTGTAGCCAACAAGGTATCAAGGTAGGTTTTCAGTGTAGTTTGATTGATTCAGTGCATACCTTCTAGCTTCCATCCTGATCTGTAATCCAAGGAAGAAATGATGATCATCTAACTCCTAATCTTGAACTCCTTCAGTGCTGCCACTAAAGCACTGTACTCAAACTCCGTTTGGACAATATCATCGACGTAGATCAGGAGAAATAATTTGCACTTCTTTGTTTGCTTGACGTACAGTCAAGAATCTGCTGGATATGCCATCAATCGTGGAGTTCCAAACTCTCGCTGCATGTTTTAGTCCACAGAGGCTTTTGCATAATCCTCACACGTCGTTGAGATAGCTGTTCTTGAAGCGTGGAGGTTGCTCCATGTAGATCTCCTCCTGTAGACCTCCGTATAGGTATGCTGATTTGATGTCCACATGGCGCACCAGCATCCGGTCCCTGCTTGCGAGTGTTAAAACAGTTCGAAAAATTGCTTGCTTCATGTCCGGAGCAAATACTAGATCATAATCCGTCCCGCACTTTTGAGAAAAATAATGAAACTAACATAGGCATATATCAAACATGAAACGATCTCACTACCAATTTCATTATTCACAATACATCACCAACATCACATTTAAGACAACGACATAATCAACAATAGTACGCCACAATACTCGGTGTGTGGCTTCCGCTCTCCATCCTCGGTCGCGCCCAATGCTCGCCAGGTCACGCTCCACCTGGTTCGCCCATCGTGCTCTCTGCGCTCCACACCTTCTTGTGCCAACCGGATCAGTTGCAAACACCAGCTTTGCAGGGTTGTTGTCCGGCATTCTTGCAACATGCCCTGCCCACCGTATCCTTCCGGCTTTGGCCACCTTCTGGATGCTGGGTTCGCCGTAAAGTGCAGCGAGCTCGTGGTTCATCCTTCTCCGCCACACACCGTTCTCCTGCACGCCGCCGAAGATCGTCCTTAGCACGCGTCGCTCGAAAACTCCGAGTGCTTGCAGGTCCTCCTCGAGCATGGTCCATGTCTCGTGCCCGTAGAGGATCACCGGTCTTATTAGAGTTTTGTACATGGTGCATGGAGCCCGTAGTAGGCCCGAGTTCCGCTGATGATGCGCCTCCGAATTTCACGGCTCACGTTGTTGTCAGCCGTCAGTAAGGATCCGAGGTAGACGAATTCCTCCACCACCTCGAAAGTATCCCCGTCTATCGTAACATTACTACCCAGACGGATCCGGTTGTGTTCGGTTCCGCCTACCAGCATGTACTTTGTTTTTGAGGCATTCACCACCAGTCCGACCTTTGCTGCTTCGCGTTTCAGGCGGGTGTACAGTTCTGCCACCGTTCCAAATGTTCTAGCGATAATGTCCATGTCGTCCGCAAAGCACACAAATTGTCCGGATTTTGTGAAAACCGTTCCCCGGCTGTTGAGCCCGGCTCGTCGCATCACACCTTCCAGCGCGATGTTGAAGAGTAGACATGAGAGTCCGTCACCTTGTCGCAGTCCCCGGCGAGATTCGAATGAACTGGATAGTTCACCCGAAACCCTTACGCAGTTTTGCACACCGTCCATCGTTGCTTTAATAAGTCTAGTCAGCTTCCCAGGAAAGCCGTTTTCGTCCATGATTCTCCATAGCTCTGCGCGGTCGATACTGTCGTGTGCCGCTTTGAAGTCGATGAACAGGTGATGCGTTGGGACCTGGTATTCACGGCATTTCTGGAGGATTTGCCGTGCGGTAAAGATCTGGTCCATTGTCGACCGGCCGTCGATGAAGCCGGCTTGATAACTTCCCACGAACTCAGTCGTTCTAGGTGACAGACGACGGAAAATGATCTGGGATAGCACTTTGTAGGCAGCATTCAAAATAGTGATCGCCCTGAAGTTCTCACATTCCAAATGGTCGCCTTTCTTGTGAATGGGGCAGATTACCCCTTCCTTCCACTCCTCCGGTAGCTGTTCGGTTTCCCAGATCCTGACTATTAGCCGATGCAAACAGGTGCCAACTTTTCTGGGCCCATCTTGATGAGTTCAGCTGCAATACCATCCTTACCAGCTGCTTTGTTGGTTTTGAGCTGGTGAATGGTATCCTTAACTTCTCTCAGCGTGGGAGTTGGTTCATTTCCGTCCTCCGCTGCATTGGCGTCGTCGTTTCCTCCGTTGCCGTGGGCTCCCGTGCCTACGTTCTCCACGCCGTTCAGGTGCTGATACAAGTGCTGCTCCCACCTTTCGATCACCTCACGTCCGTCCGTCAAGAGGCCTCCGTCTTTATCCCTGCATATTTCGGCTCGCGGCACGAAGCCGTTGCGGGATGCGTTGAGCTTCTGATAGAACTTCCGTGTTTCTTGAGAACGGCACAGCAGTTCCATTTCTTCACACTCCGCTTCTTCCAGGCTGCGCTTTTTCTCCCGAAAGAGGCGGGTCTGCTGTTTCCGCTTCTGTTTATAACGTTCCACGTTCTGTCGAGTTCCTTGTTGCAGCATTACCGCCCTCGCTGCATTCTTCTCCTCCAAAACCGTTCTGCACTCTTCGTCGAACCATTCGTTCCGTCGATTCCGTTCCACGTACCGGATGGTGCTCTCGGCTGCGTCGTTGATGGCTGCTTTCACTGTACTCCAGCAGTCCTCTAGAGGGGCCTCATCGAGCTCGCCCTCGTCTGGCAACGCGGCCTCGAGATTCTGCGCGTATGCTGAGGCGACATCCGGTTGCTTCAGTCGCTCTAGATGTGGCGGTCGCCGGTACCGTACATTGTTGATGACGGAGAGTTTTGGGCGCAGTTTGACCATTCACAGATAGTGGTCGGAGTCGATGTTGGCGCCACGATAGGTCCTGACGTCGATAATGTCGGAGAAGTGCCGTCCGTTAATCAGAACGTGGTTGATTTGAGATTCCGTCTGCTGTGGTGATCTCCAGGTGTAAGGATAAGGCAGGCTATGTTGGAAAAAGGTGCTACGTATGGCCATATTTTTGGAGGCGGCGAAATCAATGCGTCGTAGGCCGTTTTCGTTCGTCTGCTGGTGGGTGCTGAACTTATTAATCGTCGGTCTGAATTCCTCCTCCTGGCCTACCTGAGCGTTCAAATCACCTATGATGATCTTGACGTCGTGGCTTGGGCATGCACTCGCGTTCGAGCTGCGCGTAAAATGCGTCCTTGTCATCATCAGTACTTCCGGAGTGTGGGCTGTGCACGTTTATTATGCTGAAGTTGAAGAATTGGCCTTTGATCCTCAACCTTCACATTCTTTCGTCGATCGGCCACCAACCGATCACGCGCCTCTGCATATCACCCATCACGATGAATGCTGTTCCCAGCTCGCGTGTGTTGCCGCAGCTCTGGTAGATGATATGATTACCTCTAAACGTTCGCACCATGGATCCTGTCCAACACAGCTCCTGCAGCGCTACGACGCCGAACCCGCGGTCCTTCAGTAGATCGGCGAGTATGCGGGTGCTCCCAATGAAGTTGAGAGATCGGCAGTTCCACGTACCGAGTTTCCAATCGCAAGTCCTTTTTGTTCGCTGGGGTCGTTGCCGTTGGTCTCGGTTCGTATTATTCTGTTGCTGATTTTCCGTTACAATGTTTTTTTTTACGCTTGGCTCGTAGGGCCTGACACCAACCCACTACTTTCCGTAAGATCATAGCGCACAGTTGAGCTTAGAGTCCTTCCCTGGCATTCGGACGTAGATCAGCCGCCCCTAACATGGGGATCAGACGCTGTTGTGAGCCGCTCCTCCTGGAGAACAGACGCTCAGTTTTACCGAAGCAAACCCCCCCCTTCCCTGTCAGCCTACGACCAAAGTTCCCACCGGGTTTGGTTACCCGATCTTCCCTAAGGTTGCTCATAGTTTCCGGCCGGTACCGCGTGGAGGTAGGGATAGGAGTTGCTGGGCAGAGGCTAGTGGATCACAATGGGATCTGTATTGCGCAGCATACCCAGCCTTCACCGTGCCCCCACAGCAAGTAATGTTTGATATTCTCAGAAGCATTGTGTAAAAGGACAACTTAACGCTGTGATACACCATCTACCTGAATCGGAAAGCTCAGCCCTATATATGTCAACTGTGTCCATTTATCTTTATTTTCATATCAATTCTCGTTTTGTTGCCTCTAAGCAATTTCCTTTGTATTTTTTTTTCTTCAATATATATTAATTTAAAATCTACCGCTTCTTACCATCCTTCTTTTCATTTAACGCCTATAAGTGATTACGTCTCAATACGATGATCTCTTTATACAATCTTTTCATCTCTCTTGTGGTTTCTTTTCCCTAACCTATATATAACACATCGCAGATTCGTCTCTTTTAATGCTTGTTTTGTAATTGTTTTTTCTACATATGTTAATCCAACAATTTCTATATCTGTTACAGTAGGTAGTAGTTATTGTAGCTTTTTCCCCCGTTTGCCCATATCATTGACTGAAACAAATGAACATGACGCGTATTGGTTGATTTCTGATTTGTATGACTACATGTATCGTATAGATTGTTGTTACTCTCGTTCTATGGCAAGGAAGACCTGATCCCATCCAATAGCCCAACCCCCATAATGCAATTCAATATTTGTTGTGGACGTTCGGAGACGCCTCCCGAATTTCAAAGTACGGCTAATAGAACGTGGGGCTATTCTTCCATTTTCTCTCTTACTTTTAAGTTCATATAAACTCTACATCGGCGTGACTAGCTCTTAATAATTTACATAGTGGTTTATGTGTGTATTGTTGGGTACGGGAGTTTAGTAGTTTTTTGTTTCAATTTTGTTTTGCTCTTAAGAGATAAGGAACTCCTTTTTTTTCGTTAGAAAAATAATTTTATTGCACATCAAAGTGCAAATCACACCACAAGTTGTGTCTACGCGGTGGCGAAACACGTTTTTTTTAAGGAGATGATGTTTTGGTGAATGTTCGGTCAGGCATGAAGTAATACTTCTTTCTTTCAATTAATTTTCTTCTTATACTATCAAATATAAATAACTCAAAAGCACCAAATGAGGGGCGAGATGCAACAGGTTTGATTTTGAAATAAGCAGGGCGAAAATATCAACATCTCGATCAACCACTTTAAAACATTTTATTATCTGCTTCAAGAAATACATTTTTTGACATTTTTTACAGGCTTTATGACTTGATGACGGCACGGCAGCACCCACCCAGGAATTCCATCAGGAATTCCTCCATGAAATCCTTCGCGGTTTCTTGTTCCAGGAGTTTAATGTGGGATTCCCAGGAAGTTCTTGATGATTCTCTAGGATTCTTCCAGGAGTTTCTTCTGAGATTCCTTAAATAACTTCGTCTGTGATTCCTTCACAAGCTACTGCCAGGATTTCTCCTGAGATTTTTCCAAAGTTTTTTTCCGAGATTTCTTAAAGAACACCTTCTGAGATTACTTCAGGAATTCCCAGTTTACTTCATCCTCCAGGAATTCCATGCTGAAATCTCATAAAAGTTTATTTTGGAACTCGAGTCGAGGACAAGTACTGAAGATCAAAACGTAATATTGCTTTGAATGAGATAAGACGTTAAAGTACTGAAAACGACATCAAATATTTGTTCTTGATCCATTTGACCAACAGCAAAATCTGATATTTGAAGATCAAACAGATAACTTACTGCTATTGGTTAGATCTTAATCTTAGAGCTCAATGTGCTATGATGAGGTCGATCAAGCAGTAAATTTGAGACATTTTTTTCAGTACTTTTACCTCTTATCTCAAACAAACCAATATCACTATTTTATTCCCTTATTAAAATGTGTTATTGTTGAGCTTTTTCCCTCTACTTTCAGAAGATATTCCTGGGAATTCCAGCAATTTTACCCGGGATTTCTTCAGGAAGTCCAGGAATCCTATAAAAACTTCTTCGGGATTTTTCTTAGAGCTCCTTTCGGGATTCATTGATTCATTCAGGAACTACTTCTGGGGTTGGTTCCAGAGTTCCGGGCTTTCTACGGTAATTTTACCGGGAGCTTCTTCCGGGATTCCTGCAGGAACCTCTTCTGGGATTCCTCTCCAGAAACTACTTCCAAGATTCTTTCGGGAACTCATTCCGGGATTTCTTTGGGAGCTCCATCAGAGATTCCTCCGAAAATGTTTTCTGGGCTTCTGTCAGGAAATGCCTCTGGAATTTCTTCCGAAACTCCTTCGTGGTTTTCTCTGGAAACTTCTTCCGAGATTCCTTTTGGAACTCTTTCTGGGATTCCTCTTGGAACTTCCGGGAAGTTCTTGAAAAATTCTTTCAGAAATTGCTTTCAAAATTTCTTCAGGAACTCTTTCCAGGATACATCTACAGGGTGTCTACTCATAACTCAAAATAAAATTCCCTGAGTTTTCTAGGTTTTTCCAGATGAAATTTTGAAAGTTTATAGTTAAAAAAAAACAAATTTTCTTAAATTATAAAGGGTGACTTAGGGTCTCATCGGCAGGTTTGTTCTAAAAAAAAAAGACACGGACACGTTTAGTACTTCCAGTGAGCTATTCGCTCTTTGAAGGAAGCACGACACTAGACAACGGACTAGCATGCAACGCCCAGTGGCGCAGCCGAAAACTTTTCCTGACAGCTGCGGCGGGAATCGAACCCGCGCTCCTAGCACGATGCGACTATATGCTTGGTGACACTAGCCGCACGACCACGAAGCCACACACTCTTCGTCATGAGGGATTGTTGTCGGCCAAATTGCCTGAAGCTTGATCATATTCAGCTTGATTGGAAAGGATTTGATGCCAAGTCTGAGTTCAAAAGGTTTTAAAAAAATGCATGACGAAAAGGACAAAACTGCCGAAAATACGTAAGTTCCCCTACTCTTCGAAAATTCTTTCAAGATTTCTGAGCGTAATTTCTGGAATTTCTTCCAAAGTTTCTCCCTGGCTATCCGCAGGATTCTTTCACGAGATATCTGTTTGAGTACGTTCCGATATTTCTTGCGAAGGTTTTCCGATATACTTCCAGAGATTCTCGCTGGATTCCTCCTGATGGTTCATCCAAAACAAACTGCCTATTTCTTCTCGGGATTACTAGTATTATTTATTACCTAGAACTTTTTTCGAGATGTCTCATTTTTTCTCAGGTTTTTCCTGAAGTTCCTGTCGAGATTTCTTCACTAACACTTTGCGGAGTTTCTCGCAAGATTTCAATTGAATTCCCTCGAAAATTTCTCCAGGAATTTCCTATAAGGTATTTCGTAGGTTTTCTCAGGAGACATTCTGAGGAAAACTCGTAGAAGAATCCCTGCAATAACTTTGCTAGAAATCCCTAAAATAGTATCCAGAATCTCTGGACAATTTCTGGATACCGGGAAGAATTTTGGGAATAATGCAGAGAATCTCAGATGGATCATTGAAAGAAATCCGGCACAACTACAAGGAACAACCTGGCTCTGAAAGAATGCAAGAGAAGAATTCAATGAGAAATATCAGTAATAACTCCTGTGGAAATCCCAGAAGGCACTCTGAAAAAAAAATCTTGGGAGAAAGTCCAGCGTAAATTAAGAAAAACTCTGAGAGGCATCTCAATGACCAACATCAAAAGGAATCTTCTGAGAGAAGTTCCAGGAGATACTGCGAGAGAAATTTCAGGTAAAACTTCGAAATAAACTTCGCAAAAACTTTTAAGAAATTTCTGTAGGAGACCAGGAAGAACATCTCGAAGAAAGCCCAAAGCCCAAATTGTTTGAAGATATCACAGGAAAAAAATGAGAGAAATCTCTTGAGAAACTCTTGCAGTAAATTCGTGAAAACTCCTTCAGAAACCCTTGGAGGAACTTTAGTAGAAACCACAGGAATAACTCCTTTAGCAACTCTGAAAGAAATTCTGGAAAAATCTTCTGAGGAAGTCCCAGGAGTAACACCGGAAGAAATGGCATAAAATTTCCATAAGTAATGCCGAAAGAAATTCCACGATTTATCCCGAAAGAAATTCTTATAGAGCATTCGGGATAAATTATGGTAAAAATCCTACGAATATTTCTTTGAGCAAAACACTGGAGGAAATCCGGGAAGAAACAGCATCCCCGTGAAAAACTCCAGGAGAAATCGTTTGGAATTCAGGAATCCTGGAAGGAATCCGGAAGTAAACCTTTACGGAAAAAAAAAATCAAAAATGAATACTAATAAAAAAGCGTCAAAAATGCGGAAGGAATTTTATAAGAAATCCTGATAGATATTCCAGGAGGTATTTCTAAAGAAGTTCCAGAAAGAAACCCTGAAGGAATTTCTGGAAAAATCCTTGTAGCGAAATTTCTACAAAGGTTTTTATTCATACGACCCAATGTTTTTCCCTGAGTACTCAAGATATTCCCTGAGTATTCCAGGTTTTTCCCTGTTAAATAAAATTCCCTGAGGATTCCCGGTTTTCCAGGTTTTTCCAGGTAGTAGACACCCTGATCTAGGAACTCTTTTCTAGATTCCTCCAAGAGTTCTGTTTGGAATTCCTGCAGATCCGTCTGAAAATCCTCTGGAAGTTCATTCTGGAATTCTTTCAGGTGTTTCTAATGGAAGTCCTTCGGGATTTTGTTAGGAAACATTTTTAAAAATTCCTTCTGCAGTTTTCGTTTATAGAAATTCTCATGAAGTTCCTACGGGAGGATACACTCCAGCTAGTTCTTTTTTATATCTGTATTAACGGTTTCCCTCAGAAGCTATTAGGAGAATTTCGGATGGAATTCCTGGAGAATTCCCGAAAATCCATTTTAAATCCCGGGAGAAATCCCTTGAAGTGGCAGAAGAAATCTCGGAAGGAATTCTGGAAGGAGTTCCTGAGATAGAATCCGTTAGGAATTCCAGAAAAAACTCTTGGAAGGACCTCAGAGGGAACTTCAGAAGCAACCTCAAAAAGAATCTCAGATAAAGCTTCCTGATGAATCACAGAAAGAAATCCTGAAAAAAAATATGTAGAAACCACAGAAAGAATCCCTGGAAGAATCTCAGAAAAAATGCTGAGGTAATCTTGGTAGGGGTAATCCTAGAGGGATCTCCGAATTAATTTCTGAAATTTGATAATCTCAGAGGGTATTTCTCAAGCAAATCCGGAAACAATCTCTGAAAAAATATATGGCGCTAACGCATGAATCTTGAGTTGTATGAAGTGTACACAAAAGTAAATATGGTCTTTTTCCCCGGAGATTCCTTTAGGATTTCCTTCAGTTATTCTTCCAGGAGTTCCTCCAGGAATTTCTCCAGGGATTTCACCAGGAATTTCTCCAGGAATTCCTCCAGGATTTCCTCAAGGAATTACTTCAGGAATTCCTCCAGGAATTCTTCCAGAGATTTCTCCAGGGATTCTCTCAGGAATTCTTGCAGGATTTCCTCCAGGAATTTCTCCAGGGTTTCCACCAGGAATTTCTCCAGGGATTCTTCCTGGAATTCTCCCAGAGATTCTTCAAGTAATTCTTCCAGTGATTCTTCCAGGAATTCCTCGAAGGATTCTTCCAGGAATTCCTCCAGGGATTCTTCCAGGAATTTCTCCAGGAATTTTTCTAGAGATTCGTCCAGGAATTCCTCCAGGAATTCTTCAAGTAATTCCTCCAGGGATTGTTCCAGGAATTCCTCCAGGAATTTTTCCAGGAATTCCTCGAGAGATTCTTTCAGGAAATCCTCCAGGGATTCTTCCAGGAGTTTCTCCAGGGATTCTTCAAGTAATTTCTCCAGGGATTGTTCCAGGAATTCCTCCAGGGATTCTTCCAAGAATTCCTCCAGGGATTTTCCCAGGAATTCCTCCAGGGATTCTTCCAGGAATTTCTCCAGGGATTCCTCCAGGAATTTCTCTAGAGATTCGTCCAGGAATTCTTCCAGAGAATCTTCCAGGAATTTCTCCAGCAAATCTTCAAGAAATTCCTACAAGAATTGCTCCAGAGATTCCTCCAGGCATTCCTCCAGGGATTTCTCCAGGGGTTCCTCAAGGGATTTCTCCTGGGATTCCTCCAGGGATTTCTCCACGAATTCTTCCAGGAATTCCTCCAGGAATTCTTCAAGAAATTCCTTCAAGAATTGCTCCAGAGATTCCTCCAGGGATTCTTCCAGGGATTCCTCCAGGCATTCCTCCAGGGATTTCTCCAGGGATTCCTAAAGGGATTTCTTCTGGGATTTCTCCAGGGATTCTTCCGGGAATTCCTCCATGGATTCCTTCAGAATTTCTTTGCAAAACCCCCCAAGCAGTTTTTTTTTGGGAATGCCTCCTAGAGTTCCATCCGGAGTTTCTCCAGGAGTTTCATCGGTATTTCGTTCAGGAGTTCCATCGGTTATTTTTTCAGTCGGGAATTCCTCCAGTAGTTCAAACGAGTTTCATTCGGGATTTCATCGAAAGTTTCATCGAGAATTTCTCCAAGGATTCTTTAAACAATTATTTTAGCGGTTCCTTTAAAATTACCCAGGAGTTCTTCGGGGGATTCCTGTTATTTTTTATGTTTTTATTTATGTGTATTTTTGCTAATGCTAATTTTACACTCAAATTCCTGTAAATGTTTCTCTAAAAATTTCTCCAGATGTTTCATTGATATTTCCTCCAAGGGTTTCGTTGGAAGTTTCGGTAGAAATTCCTTCGGGAATTTCTCCTGGAGTTCCTTCGGAAATTACCCCAGGATTTCCATAAGAGATTGATGCAGAAAATACATCGGCAATTCCTCTATGATTTCTTGCATGCTTAAAAAAATGCTTCAATTTAGACTGGAGTATCACAGATAATTTCTTCAGGAGTTCTTTTGGGAACTGTTTCAGAAGTTTCTTCGAGAATATCTGAATGAGTTCATTCGGAAATTTCTTCAGGAGTTTCCCTAAGAATTTCTTTAGTAGTTTCTTTAACAATTGCTCTAGAAGTTTGTTAAAAATTTCCCTGGTGTTCCTCCTAGGATTACTCCAAGAGTTCTTTTGGAAATCTCACCAAGAGTTCCTTTGAAAATTTCTGCAGGAGTTCATTCGTGAATTGCTCCAATAGCTTATCTGAGAGTTCTTTTAGTATTTATTTCAATAATCTCTCCAGGAGTTGCATTGAGAATTCCTCCGAAAGTTCCATTAGGAATCTCTTTAGGGATTCTACTATAACTTTTATTGGGCGAATTTTTCCAAGAATTTCATTCATGATTACTCCAGAAATTCCCTCGATAATTTCTCCAAGAGTTTTCTCAAGAATTCTACTAGGATTTCCTTCTTTAGTTCTTCCAGGATTTCCAGGAATTCAGGATATCCATTGGTAAGTCCTGCAGATGTTTTATAAGCAATTCTTGAAGGAATTTTATTATGATTTTCCCAGTAATTGCACTTTGAATGCCTCCAGTTTTTCTTTTAAGAATTTCTACAGAATTCCTCAAGGATTTCCATTGGCAATTCCTCGAAGAATTTTATTGGGATTTTATGTACGTGTTCCTTCGATAATTTCACGAAGAATTTCTCCATGAGTTTCATCGGAAATTTCTCCTGGGTTAGCATTAGCGACTCCTTCAGCAAATTCATTAAGAATTCCTCCAGGAGTCACATGGGGAATTCTCCTAAGTGTTGAATACAGAATAACTTCAGAAATTCAATCGGAAATTGCTCTTGGTCTTTTTCGGAAATCCCTCCAGGCTTTCATTTCAGCATTCCTCTAGATATTCCTTTGAAAATCTCTCCAGAATTTTTTAACGGGAAATTCAATTCCAATATTTCCAGCAACTTAATTGAGAACTTCTCCATTGGGAATTTCTCTAGGAGTTTTATTGCGAATTGTTCCAAATTGTTCCACCAGGAGTTCCTTTTAAAATTTCTGCAAGAATAATATTGAAAATTCCCCCAAAAAAGAAGTTATCGTTGGAAGCTATTATGTAATTCCACCTAAAACCAATTTTATCCGGAAATAGCCAATAATAGAGGGACAAACTACCGATAACTCCTCCAAGAAATTTGTTGCGAGTTAGGACTTCGTTCGGAAATTGATTCAGGAATTTCTTAGGAAATTCTTCCATGACATACCTTAGGAATTCCTCAAGAAATTCCCCGAATAATTTGTGGAGAATTTTGTGAAAGAACTTTTGGAAGATTCCTTGAAAAAACGCCTGACAAAAATTCTGAATGAAATATTGAATGAATTCCAAAATAAGCTCCTTTAAAACGCACGGTGGAAGTCCTAGAGTAATTACCGAAGGAATAGGTACCTAAAGGAATTACTCATGGTACATCTGAAGGAATTCCCGATGGAATTTCTGGAATAATTCTCGCAGGAAATTCTGAAGACCGACGAAGACGGTGCTTCGCAATACGCTTAGCGCTGGAGTAGAGTTTTTTTTTTATAGTCGACAAATGTAGATAATGTAGATAGCGCTGAAACACTTTCGCATTATTTCAATTGAAATCTCAGGTGGGTGCAGTTTTATAATTTATGAAATGCACATAAACTGATCGATCATTATTACAAAGCAAATATATTAGACCAAATACATTAAAATAGGACACGCATTTTCATCACTGTTTTACAGACAGCAGCGATTTGTCAATTACTTAGTGATACCTACACCGACTTTTCTGGGAATTTGACGACTTCAAAATACAAACACAATTTTTGCATTCGAGTTTACCCTCCAATCTGACCTACCTACCGAAAAAGAAAATCTAATTTGTTTGAGTTTCACAATCGAACATAGTTTCTCACAAATCTGCACCGAGTTTAACGGAATCTAAAATTTCACAGGATGATTAACAAAGCTAATAAACCACATCAAATTGCTTGCTAGACTAAAAATTTGAAAGTATGCCTACACGAGACTCATCCATGTTTGAGTCTCTTTGCCGGATAAAACTTAGCTGAATCAAGAAGATTACTTCCATGCAGTTGTACCGTTTGTTCTGTATCATCCCAAATAACAAAAGGTCGAAACCGACCTGTGACCATTTCCCCTTTGTGTCCTACGACCTTCCATAATTTGTTTCTAAACTGATCTGAGATAATCAACAAAATGGCATCATCCCCCCTCTCTAATCCTCATCCGTACTCTCACCTGTCTCCTCATCATCGTCCTCCTCGTCGCTGCTTCACGACTGCCGACAGTGGGACCACTTGCGCCATGAGATACAGGAAACGGGCTTCCGCGAGCGCGCCCGTTTGGAATTTCCGGCCGACCCGGCTTCCGTCTCGGCCTTGGCAGCCGAGTTGGTCGCATGCCGCGAGCTGGCTTTCGGGGACAGCGAAAAGCTTCGCATCTTCCGGTGGCTCTCCCGTTGGCCACTCTCGGCATCGCCGGAACCCTCGCCGGAGTAGCCTGGTCTCGGCAGGGCGGCGGCGGCGGCGGCCATCGCATTGCTATTACCGTTGTTGTGATAGGACGATGGCTGATGCGAGTGATGCCGGTGGTGGTGATGGTGCTGATAGTGATGCGAAGCGTGAGGATACTGATGGTACGAGTGCGAGGGCGGTAAATCGTCCGAGGTGAAGGATAGCGAGTCGAAGCCGCCACTCTGGAGGTAGCGAGGGTCGAGCGAGGCACTCTGCTGCTGCTGGCGGGCTATCTCCTCTGTAAGCAAAGAACGGGAAACCGGTCTGGGTGTTAATTGGTACTGCTTTGTTCGGTGTAAGGGTTATTCAGGATTGCGATCAGCGGTAAGTGAAGCAAAATGTACAGAACTTAAGCCTATCTTTCCAAGATTTCTAAGCAATCATTGCTCAATAAGCTATTACAAAGACAAAAATGTTTGCGCATATATCATTAGTTTAAGATAAGTGTGAAAAAGTATCTTTTTAGTAATTAATATGTAGCAGAGTTTGATAAAACGCGTATTTCTAGATTGTATGTGTAATTGAAATAACATGGAATCCTACAATCATGTCTTAGAACTCTACACAAAAATCATTACAAATATATAACATGCCAAAAACATAAAATAGGGTACGATTTATTATCCAAATGGACAACGAAGTCCGATCCCAGGATGGCGAGGATTCATTGTTTGTTTTGTCCATCGGACAATTATGTAATCGTGTTGTCTCTAGCAGTTTTTCTTTTCATTCGCACCATGTGTTGCTCATACAGCTAGTGTTTGGTCTACGATTTCTAGTCCTAATGTGGCTTTACTTCCCTTCCGAAGGTCAAAATCCTCGTGGAGTTCAACTACTTTTTTGCCTTACAAATGTGGGCCGATCTAGTCATCGAAGTTTGGCTCTCCGGTTATTTTCGACGTTCCGCACTACAGAATACCAAAGATTGCACCATTACGAAACTCCCGCGTAACGAGAACTTTTTAAAAGCGGGGTTGGCTTTGATCAAAATCGTCCTGAAGCACAAGTCAATTTAAATTTTAAAGTGCAAAGCTTACGATGATCCACCCACCTGCAGTACAAGTAAATTTCAATAACTTCATAAGGAACAACAACGATGAAACATCCTCTCGCCGAAGGATAACCATTTCGTATGAAATAAGCACATAGTCAGTGACAAATAGTTACTTAGATTGGCTGGGTTTTCATAAGGCAAGGTACCCCACGATTTCTCCCACGAAAAGCTCCATAAATTGCACGGTAATAACGTTCTGAACTCATTTCGAGTGTGAACCGCTTGATCATTTTCGTTCTTCGTTGAGTTTGTGTCAAGGCCGAACTTGTTGCTCTTTGGATACCCTTTGGTTGGATCCTCGCAGTATCCAATAAACGTTTCGATCGAGCTAATTATGCTCCGCGTTCGATTAGCGAATCGCCATACTCGGGCCTTTTTGCTGGGTGCTGCAAATCAGGTCTCCTCCGGAGATGGTGGAAAAATTTTATGAATAGCTTATTCAGTTATTACTGATTGAATTACTGAAGAACAAAAACAGATATTGGTTTGATATAAGAGATAAAAGATCAGAAATAGTAGCAAAATCTAGTATGGTGAATTGCTCAATAATAGCTCGTTGAGATATTACAAGATCAAAACAATATTAGACAAGATTTGTCGAAAAAATAAAAAGAATTGTAATACGCAGAGGAAAAACGAACTGTTCTATTGAACGTTACACAGCGGAATGAAAAGATTTATTTTCTCAACTAGCATGTGCATAGGGTTATCAGCCTACTGACAACACTCCTCCCTAATCCGCGACGACGCCTATGAGCTTACAGAACTTCGTTTGCTTCAATACTGAAATCGGTATTGTAAAGCCATCCGCAGGCTGCTCATTGGTTGGAATATAGCCAACTTTGACTTCACCTTGCCGTAAACTGCACGAATCAACGAATCAACATGTAACGAATGTTGATATGTTTTGCACGAGGATTGTATGCTTCATAACAAAGTATCAGGTGTCAGTAGGTCGGCTCCAGAGGCACGTTCTCCTCCATTTGGGAAATTTGTGCCATCGCCATGAACACGAGCCTATTCATCATTTACCTGACGGAGAAGGGAAGGAAAAATGATAAAACAGGGGAAAGGACAGGTAATGGAATAGGATCGTTATACACGCAAAAGCGTACCACAATGGGTTCCAATAGCGTCCTGAGAAGGACACTGTAATAACGCATAAGCGTTGTTCAAACAGCGCCCTTAGAAGGGTACTGATAACGCATAAAGCGTAAAGAGAGCATATAGCTCTTTACCACAGCGGGTCAAGAACATCAGAAGGTCCTGAAGATTCAGGTTTCTGAAGTCAGTTTCACTTAATAAGTGTTTTACGAGTACTCGGAAACGCAGTTGCGCAAAAACTGGACATTTACATATTAAATGATACGAAGTTCCATAATCGAATTCACAGCTATCACATGTAAATGAATCAGCTTGCTGAATATTCGCCATGTGATAGCTGAGTCGGCAGTGGCCAGTCAATGCTATGACCAGCATACTGCAAATCTGCTTAAACAAATTAGTTAGATACTTCGCCACCCCTAGAGATGGCTCAGTACAATGGCCAGGTACCCATACAAGGTGAACAGCGTTTGCTGAATTCAGCTCCTCGATTTGAGAACGACAAGCGATAACTATCTTCGACCTGGAGTTGGTCGACACAAGCGCTTCAAAAGCAGCCTGGCTATCTGAACATAAGTATATTACTTTGCCCATTACGTGCTGCTGAAGTGCTGATTGCACTCCGCACATAAGAGCAAAGATTTCGGCCTGAAAAACGGTGCAGTGTCTATCAAGAGAGTAAGATTGATACAGCCTTAGCTCACGAGAATAAACACCAGCACCTGCTCGACCTTCGAGAAGGGAGCCATCAGTGTAAGATACGATGCCGCCTGAAATACTTCTCTCCAGATAACAAGATGTCCACTCTTCCCGGGAAGGGAATTTCGTGGGAAATGTCCTATCCAGCTTTTTACGCTGTTGTGAGGGGTGATTCATTTGTGACGGATCTTGCCGACAGCCCTTGCAGCATCACAGTTGCCGAAAATTTCAGTTTGTCAAAAATTTGCACCGGATGTTACCATTGTTACCAGCACAACAAAAACAATGCAGCGTTCGTATAAAATGGTTGTAGGATTGGAAAAACTGGCTGAATATTCCCGGAAGTGATTTGTTGGGGAAATTCCCAGTGGGGATCTCGTAGAGTAGACCCCGGAAAATGCAATACGTTTTAACTGCTCTTCATGGAGATTTCTTTGGGAGCTCAGGGAGTTACTTATTGGAATCCCTCCAGAGATGCTTAACTATTGCAGGATTTTTTGTTCTATGGTAAGTGGGAAACATAGTCAGAGGGTTCTCAGAAAGACTTTTGAATTTCCCAAGAGAAACTGCTAGAAGAGGGAAATGGTAAACATATGCATTTTAGATTCGTTCAGGAGTTCGCCTTGGAGATTCCTCCGGGAATTTCGACCGGGGATTCATCCAGTAATTTCCTCCTGGGACTCCTTCATAAATTGCCACCGGGGATTCCTCCACCGAGGATTGCTCTGAGAATTTCCTTCGACGATTGCTTCAGGAAGTCCAATCTAAGAATTCCCCATGGATTCCCTCTGTTTTTTGCATTAGGTAGTCTATCCGGGGTTTGCTGCAGAAAACTCCACCGGAATCCCCCGACTGAACTTCCTGGTGCAATCAGCGGTGGGCATTCTTGAAGTAATCCAGCACAATACATAACCCGGTGAAGAGGAGCTTCACATGGAAACTGAAGGAAAATCCAGGTTTTGTAAGGGAACCTGGCCAAACCTGGTCAAACGGGAAGCGAGGGTGTTCCCGATTCGCAAAGTTATTCCGGCGGACATATCGTCCGAAAACCCCGAGGACGAAGTGAAGGTGCTCCGGGTCCGCATAGTGCAGCTCCGGCTGGTTAAGCCAGTCCACGAGGGCCAAGGGTCGATCGGGCGGCAGCATGGCACCAGGCAGCATCATCACGGTCCCACACTGACACCATACACGAATTACCAACGAATGCAGTTGTAGTAGGACATAGTTAGGGCCGTAGGGACGATAGGCACATGCATCTCGTAATAAAAACTGCCAATCGCAATCCATTGTTTTCCCTCCTCTTGCGAAGCCTCGGCGGGGAGAATAAACGCTGAGTGGGGTGGAATTGGTAGTCCTTGGGAATGCGCGGACGTAACAAAGGATAGTTACATTTCCTCGGTGTCTACAGTTAAAGGTGGCGGTCAGCGATCACAAATCTAAAAAGAAATAATTTTTAGCTCATAACAAATGCTACCAATGTTATTACTAGCAAAACAAGTTCATGGTGAAAATTTTTGACATTTCGGGAGCAATGAACTGAAATTTTCGGCTACTGTGTTGCTGCATGGGCTGTCGGCAAGATTTGTCAAAAAAGAATCACCCCTCATCAAGCATGAAAAGCTGGATACGGAAAATTACAAGCAATTGTAAGATCACTTGGGACAAGGACAACTTTGTCCCAGTTCACCAAAAGTGGAAACAACGAGGTGTGTGTTGTTCTGCGGTTCACAGGAGTTTCCTTTAGTAAACCGAGTACCCATAGGCGGTAAGTTCAAGAAAGTGCTTCTTGTTTGAGATGAATGTGTTGTGTGGCAACGTCAAAGAGAACTTCGAGCGCTACCGTGGGAGTTGAAGAGAACGCTTCAGACATCGCCATTAAGCATGTCCTTAGGAGATGGCCTAGTTGTGATTGGACCGTTTTCACTTCGCTCTTTTGCCACCACACAAGACATCCATAGGCCAATATTGGACGAGCAACAGTTGTGTAAATCCATTTGATATACTTGGGTTTTAGACCCCAAGTTGTACCAAAGGTTCGCCGGCATTACCCAAAGGCCATGCAAGCTTTCTTGATTCTGAACTCAACATGAAGTGTCCAGGAAAGGTTGGAATCAAGAATGACTCCCACATATGTTCAGTCACATTGATTTCAGAATCAAAGAGACGTAAGAGACGAACACCATTACGGTGTTGCTTTTTCATGAAAAAAAACAATAGATGTTTTACTCGGATTAACCGAAAGGCCATATTGGTGACACCCACCCTCAACTACCTGAAGAGCGATTTGCATCAGGTCGAAAAGTGTGCTGATGCATATACCGACTAACAATGTTAAGTAGTCGTCGGCAAAATTTTAAGTAGGAAAACCGCTATTATTGAGTTGCCTCAATAGCGTATCTGCTACGAGATTCCACTAAAGTGGTGATAGGACTCCTCCTTGGAGGCATCCACAACCACTCAATTTCCTAATCGCCGCTTGACGCAATGTCGAGAAGAGATGTCGGTCTTTGAGCATTTGGTGAATTCAATTGGAAATCATTGGAGATATACCATGACCCCGTACGGCTTCCAATATGGCATCGTAAACAACTTTGTGTAAAAGAGGCACAGTGGATTTTCCAGATTGGTAAGCATGTTTGTTCACATGAAGAGGCACATTGGCCAGATGAACATCACGAATGTGATGATCGACAATGCGTTCTAAGCATTTCAGAAGAAAAGAGGTTAAACTGATAGGTCTGAAACTCTTTGCTTCTTCATACGACGCAAGAACCACTTTCGGAATAAACTTTACAGTAGTATCCCGCTAGGATTTAGAAATATACCCTGTAGCAATACTGCAAACAAGTAGTTGTTTTTAGGCAAAGTACGTTTAATTGGCAAATTGAGAGATAAATTTGTGAAAAAATTACCACTTGTTTTGGTGGGATTCGAACCCACGACTCCGTTATCGCTAGTCCGGCGCTTTAACCAACTAAGCTACAGAACAAGTTACAACTCTGCAGAATAGAAAGTCAAACTGGATTCGAAGCACCACCCTAAACCGGGTCCGTCTTTCACAACTTTATCTCTCTTTCGGCTCTTAGATGCCAATCTCCCGCACTCTCGCGGCCTACGAACGACAAGTGTGCGCGTATTGTTTTTAGAATGTTGATATTGAAGCTCGACTGACACATACTTCGTCACCAATCATATGATCGGTGCAAATTCAGTATGCGTTGAGCGCTCAACGCGGACGGACGCACGAGCTTCAATATCAACATTCTAAAAACAATACGCGCACACTTGTCGTTCGTAGGCCGCGAGAGTGCGGGAGATTGGCATCTAAGAGCCGAAAGAGAGATAAAGTTGTGAAAGACGGACCCGGTTTAGGGTGGTGCTTCGAATCCAGTTTGACTTTCTATTCTGCAGAGTTGTAACTTGTTCTGTAGCTTAGTTGTTTAAAGCGCCGGACTAGCGATAACGGAGTCGTGGGTTCGAATCCCACCAAAACAAGTGGTAATTTTTTCACAAATTTATCTCTCAATTTGCCAATTAAACGTACTTTGCCTAAAAATACTTCAAGTTTTTACGTCTATTTCAGACATACTAGCCGACTGGTATAGCCGGAAAAGGGCAATAAAATCATTGTCAAGTAGTTGTTTCAAAACATATTTTAAATGATCAAATCCCTTCTGAATCAAAATAGGATGAATCCCATCTGCCCCAGGAGATTTGAAAGGAGCAAAGCGATTTAGTGCCCATTTAATCGATTCTAAAGTTACGATACTCCGAGCCGAAGCTGAAGAATCATAACTACAAGAGAATACATCAGGTTTATCCGAAGATGTAATATCCAAACATCCGGGGAAGTGTGTACTGAATAAACATTCCAAAATTTCCTCATCAGAGGAAGTGAAATCACCATTTGGCAAACGAAGTTCGTTCAATTGAAAATCCTTAGATTTTGCAAGGATTTTGTTCAATCGACTGGCTTCACTCAGACTGGAAACATTTGTACAAAAGTTTTTTTCCAGTCGGTTCGTTCAGCAGACTGAAGAGCTTTCTGGTAGGCCTTGCGAGCCAACCTGAAAGCTTCCGATTCAGTAGAACGTCGTCTGTTTCAATTCTTTCTACATTGTTTCCTGAGCTTCGACAGATCAGACTTCCACCAAGGGGTTCCTCTTGTGGTTTTCACAGACCGCAGAGGGCAAGCTTCTTCAAAAGCTTCCACGATGAAGGCCGTTGTAGTATCAACGGCATCATCTAAATCACTTGGAGTGTCAATGGATGGTGAGTATCCATGAAATTTTGCTGCAACCAAATCGGTAAAGAGATCCCAGTTGGTTGACCGCTGGGTTCCTGAAACGCTCCAAGTTTGCGAAGTAACATTCACATGTTCAAACAAGATGTAGCGATGGTCAGATAAAGATTCTTCATCTGACACATGCCAATTGGTCAGCTCGTGACTAATTCTGCTAGAGCAAAGCGTTACGTCTAACACTTTCTCTCTAGCAGATACCATGAAAGTTGGGCGGTTGCCCTCCTTCCTTCGAATACTCCAAATTTTTCTCCGGTGTTCCATTCAGATAAATATCGTATTATTCTTTTCACAGCTTCCCAGTGTTGCCTTCCCGGTTTCGAAAAATATTGGCTTACGACATTAACCCTCGAGCGATCACGCTGTTGTATTTTGTACAACACGTTAAAAAACCTCGCTTTTTGTACTCAGCATTAGCGTGGTGCTGACGGGGGTGGCTAACCACGCGAGTTACGAAAGGCTAACAGCGTACGAGATATCCGGACGCATCACTTGAGCTATGAATGATAGACATCCAACCGCTTCTTTGAAAGGTACACGATCCATCTCCTCCTTTTCGGTCTGGTTTTTGGGTGCCATCGATTTATCCAATTTAACTCTTGGTTCGGTAGGAGTAGCAACTGGGTGGGAATAGGTCATGCCAAACCTCTCGATTATTTCTTCAACGTATCTCTGTTGATCCAGCCAGAGCTTGCCTTCCGCAATTCGTATTCCTAGACAACACTTTGCTTCTCCCAAGTCTTTCATTTTGAATCTTGTACATAGATATTAGCCTGGTACACGGTTTATATGGGAAAATACAAAAAATGGAAAAACTCAAGTTCCTGTATACTTTTTGAGTTCCACTTTGGTCCCATATCAGCTGTGCAAAATTTCGGTTCGATCGGAAAAACTATATTTTAGCGCCCGCCATTCTTAGTTTTTCATACGTTTTACTATGGGGAAATTTTACTCTTGCAAAGAAAAACCGCTAGGAGTCACCCCTTGATCCCTAAAAATAAGTCGAAGAATGATTTCTATAGAATATTTTACTAGGAATCAGACCTCCGAAGACAGCAAATCGATGCGACGTTCGTGGAAAAAGTTATTAGGCCTCACCCGATCGATAAAATAACGAGATTTTATTATTTATTGTTATTCCTTACATGTTAAACAGCGTTTGCATGCCATTAGGTTTTCAGTCAATAACTTTTTCCACATGCCTTAGATCGCTTTGTGGTCTTCGGAGGGTTGGTTCCTCGTAATATTTCCAACAGAAATCATCCATCGATTTATTTTTAGGGGTTAAGGGGCAACTTGTGGCGATTTTTCTTTGAAAAAGTGATTTTCCTCATACTAAATCGTATGAAAACTTAAAATTGCTGGCGCTAAAATATAGTTTCTCCGATCGATCTGAAATTGTGCACAGTTGATATGGGACCAAAATGGAACTCGAAAAGTGTACAGGAGCTAAATGTCTTTTTTGTCCCACGCTAATAGATATCTCTTCAACTGCTTCTTCAAATTCCGAACTTTGGTGAATATCAGAAAATCTTGCACGTATATGGTAACAAACACCATCTGGTCACCACGAATCATCTAGTATAAACACAGATCAAGTCATGAACGGTTAAGGCCGATTTCTTTCAGAACGACATCGAGCTGCATATTCCACACACGACTAGATTGCTTGAGACCATAAAGCGCTTTCTTGAGTTTGCAGGCTTTGCCGGTCACTGCAGGATATATTTCCTGTTGCATCATAAAAATGTCCTCGTCCAGGTCATGTTTCACTGCCATTGCCATCAAGAAACGAACCGTCGCATACTTTACTTCTTCTTCTTTATGGCTCTACGTCCCAAATCGGACTTGGCCTGCCTCGCTTCAATTTAGTGTTCTTTGAGCACTTCCACAGTTATTAATTGAAGGGCTTTCTTTGCCTGCCATTGCATAAATTTGTATATTGTGAGGCAAGGACAATAATACACTATGCCCAGGGAGTCGAGAAAATTTTCCCGACCGGAACGGGAATCGAACCCGCCGTCTCCGGATTGGCGATGGTTAAGTTAGCCTTGAGTTAGACTGGAGACCCTCCATTATTGTCATACTGTTACTGTATATATTTTTTATAACACTCTCGTATGAACATCATATGAACAACGTACGAAAGTTGAAATTATGTCTAATGATTATCATACATACTTTTATGAAATATTTTGGGCAAAATTTAAAAAAAATCGCAACATGGAATCGAACTAGGAACGATTAAAATCGCAACTGCGTGCTTTACTTATGCGCTCATTTACGCGTTCCTTAAGGATTTCGACGGTTTCCGCAAAATTGACATTTTAGAGAAGCTTCGGCAGAATGTAGTTCTTCCTAAGCTGCAATCGTACCTTGGCGGCATCTTCCAAATTGTTGGCATGTTCGTTGTCAAAGCTCATAGGCTTTGCTCAGGATTGGTTGCACCAGCTTCTGCAGGAGTTCCGCCATTGCTGAAGGTCTACTGCTTTGGGTTCTTCGTTCTTGAAATATCGACGCAAAATTGATATTTCCGGTAACTTCCGGAATGAAATTGGTTTATCTTGTAATGCAAATTGCTCTGCTTATATGGTCTATAGACTAATAAAGGGGTCTCCTATTAGCCTAGTTATTAACGCTATGAATCACCAATCCGGAGACGGCGGGTTTTATTTCCGACTCGCTGGACATAGTGTATCTTTGTCCTTGCCTCACAATATACAAATTCATGCAATGGCAGGCAAAGAAAGTCCTTCAATTAAACACTGTGGAAATGCTCAAATAACACTAAGTTGAACAATTGATTGCAATGATCCTTCAAAGCGAAAACTAATAGTTTAGGAATAATAAATTTTGTCCAGGCAGATTCAACTATACACGCAGAAAAATATCGCATATTAGAATCAAATGTATTACAACTTTGATTTAAATTTCGTTCTTTTTTTGAATCAAAGCAATTTTATATTTGATTCTAATTCTAAACCACTTTGATTCTAAAATTGGGTTGTTTAGTGAATAAAATATTGCTATTTTCTATAGCCTAATCGAAAGAGCTCATTTTTCTAAGTATAACGTGATTTTATCGGTTTCCAATACCTTTGTTTTGATGGTTAAATTAACCAAACAGTTTTAATTTTCGTGGATAAAATGACAGTTCAATCGATAAAGTGACAGTACGGCCCGAACAAAAAAAAATTCCCATACAAACTTTAAATGCATTTTAAAAATAGTTCCCGGATCCCAAAAATTATGAAATTTTGGATTTTGAGTAATTTTTGGGCGGAGAATCCGATTATGGAACAATTCGGATACCCCTAAAGAACCCAATTGGTTTATTTAGTGCCAAAGTCATTTTGTTTTTAATTTAAAAATATATTCACTTTGAAATTAAAATCGCAAAGTGTTTTCGCCGCCCTTTGTTAAACTGCAAGAGAACAAAAACAAAAACGACCCGCCGTATGAAATTGCTGAGCAAAAGCTAATTAAATTGAGATCGTTTGTATATCTGGAGATTTAATGAGCAATTTGATAAGTAAGTACAATAATGTTAAATTTATTTCTCAACTCTAAAATTAAGACTTTTCTTCCGAGGATGTGGAGGAGTCAACACAGTCGCCGTTTTAAGCGAAAATAAAAAAAGGGTGGAGGAAAGACCTGGTAAGCATTTACTGTTCTTTCATAAGATTTATTTTATTAACAAAACTTTTTTTGTTCCCCAGAAGCTGCCTTCGTTAAGTGAATATGCTTCAGAAAGTTTCAAAAATCTGCCCGCCGCCTTTAGTAACGACTACAGATCAACTTACGAATACTGAATTTATTTTAAATATATTTCAAACAATAAACAAAGCTTTTTTATACCTAAAATATTTTTTTATTCAAAAATAAATATTTTTGAAACAAAGTAGCAGGATTTTTGTTTCAATGAAATTAAATATTAGAATCAAAAAATTTTGTTTTTGAATTTACGTTCAGGCTTACGGAAACTAGACTTAAAAACAAAAACAAAAATGCTTTGAAGCTAATACACAATGTATTTGATTCAATGAAAATTGCACTTAGGCCGTGGATCAATGAAATATTTTATTTGTTTCAAAGTCGTTTATTTTAGACTTTAATATATATTTTTCTGCGTGTACCTAATGTAAGGTCATATCATAAACATATCACTCTCAACAAGAACAACACGCCCCCCGTTACGTTAGTGAAGCACCACACGTTTAGCATTGGAAACCCCCTCAACTCACCGTTAATATCGTGCTCGGTAAAGTAAACCCCGTAGTCCCGATCGATCTCGTAGTGATGGGCTTCCAGATAAGGCAATACAGTGGAACGTCGTATGGAGTCCCCCTTGAGCGGGGGCACCGGTACCCGAGGGCACGTCGCCTCCGGTGCAAATTTGAACCACCTGAAATCAGGAAGGAGTGAGTTTCGATGTGATCAGAGGAAAAAAACTGATAGGTAGGTACTTACTCGTGGTGCCTAATTTGTTGTAAACTAAAGCGATTCGCAGGGTCCTCCTGAAGGATGTTGGTCACCAAGTCGGCGAGACGGCTTTCCAGCCAATCGGGTGCGACCCAATCGCATCGGCTAATGTTTTCCAACAGTTTGTAAATGTTATCACCTTCGTACGGGTACAGACCCGTGGTAATGTTATAACTGTAAAAGGAGAAACATTATTCTTTGTATTGTATTACGGCGAGATTTCAAAAGCCTTACAGCGTAACTCCAGTGCTCCAGATGTCGACTTTGAAACCGGAGAACACTTCATGGCCGTTTGCTATCTCCGGCGGTTGAAACGCTGGCGAACCTTGCCCGGTTGTACAATCGTCATTTGGAGCGAAAATATCTAATGCCTGCAAAGTGATAATCAGATTTTTTTAAGAACAGACTTTGTAGGTTCCACAACAGAAATTTTACCTCCGCGACACCGAAATCCGAAATCTTTAGGGTATGATCCAGCGTCAGCAGGAGATTTCCCGGCTTAATGTCTTTGTGGACAATTCCACAACCATGCAAATACTCCAGACCATCCAGTAACTGTACGAAGTAATCGTGAGCTTGATGCATGGGAAGTTTCTTTTCCGGAATAACGGAATCCAGCATCTCCTGCAGTCCTCCCACACAGTACTCCATTATCAGATACATCTTCTGCTTCTCCTCATTGTACAGCACGTCGAGCAGCTCTATCACGTTTTTATGGCGCAACTTGCGCAACAGTTTGATCTCTCGCCGGACGTTTTGCTCTCCGTTTGGAATGCGCCGCAGTTTTCGTTTGGTGAGAATCTATAAGGAAGCACGAAGACAACATGAAAATTTCCTGGACTGATACTGAGAAAACTAATCTTATCCGTCTTCATCCTTACCTTCACAGCCATCCGGCACAGCGTTTCGGAGTCCAGCACTTCCTTAACCTTGCCGTAACTTCCCTCGCCAAGAACGTCCCCCATCACGTACTTCCCGACCAGTTTGCACTTCTTTCGCCGCGACTGGTAGATTATGTCAGCGCTGTTGACCCGATTGAAAATGTTGGGCGGATCGATTGTCAAGGACATGTCCAGCATTTCGATTTCATCGTCGTCGTTGATCCACTGGACCGCCGAACGTTGCTGACGAACGTCCTCGCTTTTCCGGCGGCCATCCTCCTCCAACCCGCCATGTTCGTTCGAATCGCCATTGCTTGGCTTCTCATCCATCGAGGTGGGTTCCTCCCCAGCATCAGCATACCGTTCCTCTCTCGAAGGTAGACGATCCGCTGCCGAATCTTCATCCTCCTCCGGTTCGGCCTTCGGAGCAACCGTCCCATTGTTGCTGCTCTTTGGCGATGGCTGTTCATGATTGTTTTGCTTTCCGACCATTTTCTCTGACAAATAGCACATCTCCGTTGGGAAAGTAGACTCCACCTCCATAATCACCGGGTCCACCCCTTCCAAGGACACACCCCGCGAACGAGAAGCGCTCGATTTCACCTGCTCCGATCAACAGTCCCGAACACCATTCGAGTCTCGTAATCGAACGCCAAGCGCTGAAGGCACACAGCACGATAACACAAAAAAACTGCTTTCGCAACACAGAAAAAAAGCAAGGGCGCGATCCGATGACCAAATCGAAGGCTCTCAGATAGAACGCCCCAAAAGCTTCGATTTCATCGTTCCTACGCTCAATCTCACCCGTAAACTTCCGCCCTGCTACCGCCAACAAGTGACCACAATTTTCACACCAAAATTTCAACTTTTGAAACGATTTTTCCTCTGCAAACGAAGGGCAACAACTTTTTCCGAAAAAAATTTACGACCCGGTTGACATTTTCGCAGGATTTTTCCCTTTGTTTTTGCGCTTGTTCGACCTTTGCCCGTTCGTTTAGCGGTGTTTGCCTTCTGGTTTCACGTTCGCGTCTTTTTGCGGCTGTCACGCAAAATGTCAGAAGCGGTCCCTTCGGAAACGGACCGCGGACGTTTCTGAATACGTCGACGAGGGGACCGTCGATGAGAAATGTTTTCAGTGCGGCTTTTCGTTATTTCTGGCTGTTTTCTTTTTTTTTTTATATCTCAAGCCTTCACCGAAAGACGGCTTGCGGTTGAAATTTACTATTCGCGACTGCGAAGTTAAAAGACTCTTTGCACGCTAACCTAAAACTACCCATCGCTTGGGTCGATTCTACCCGGATTTTCATGTTGTTAGCAGTTGTCAAAATCCGGGTAACCCGAAAACCCAGATTGGTTGAATCTGGGTAAAGATCTGGGTAATCGGCACTTTGTCACTTTCCGGCTTGAGAATATGGCAGCGGTCAGGCGAACACTGGCAGTTATGGATGTTTCCTCGAAAAATATGAGGATAAATGACGGGAAAACAGTTAAATTCTTCCAGGGAACTGTTTTCCTGCATCAGGTAAGTGAACAGCACACGGGAATTGGGATCTTTTTTATCAAAAATCTAAATTGGAATTAAATTAACAAAATCAAGGTTCAGGAGGAGCTGGGTACCGGTTACCCATATCACTAGTTTACAGCATTTTTGAACTCGTTAAGCTGATGATCATTTTTGGTGTAGAATCATGCCCTGAGTTCGAAAACGCGAAGGAAAAAAATTACAGTAGAGCGAAAATTTTTTCGACTTTCCATACAAGGCTGATGATTTGAAATCGATTTTTGTTCTATTTTTAAGCAAAGTCGCTCACTTCAAACATCTCATTCTCCGTAACCAATGCTCCGATTGAGCTGAAATTTTTACTGTAACTCGCCTACATATGATATGTCAAATAAACGTCGAGAAAGAATTTTTAAGTTGTTTTTTTTCTAATTGAAAAAAATACATTTCTTCAAAATTTTTTGGGAATTTAGCTAAAATTTAAGAAGATCGTCCCTAAAACTCGCCAATATCTTCAATTTCATCAATCTGACGCGAAACCTGTTTTCAGATGATCGAATGGTATTGTATTCAGCTTTTAATTTGGGAAGATTCAAAAATTACGTCCATCGTTTTTCGGGATTTCTAGACCCCCCCTCCCCCCTCTGTCACGCAATTTCCCTATACCCAATACACGTACTGTCACACTTTTATAGACCCCCCCCCCAAATGTTGGACGTAATTTTTGAACGTTCCCTTTATGGAAAAAGATTTGAAATTGGTTGAACAAAACGTAATATATTTGAATTTTAGTAAATTACATATTTTGAAAAGTTGCAAAACTCGATATTGAGCTAAAACTCAAAAACTGTTCTACTTAAAAATTTTTGAAGGTCGGTTTCGAAATCAGCACTAAATTGTGCTTCAAAAATGTTGGTCGTTGACAGAAGTTCACGACTTTCGTTTTATTTTGTAAACTTGTGTATTTTGCCACCAACATCGGTAACCCAGATTAGAGTAAAGGTGCCTTTACTCAGATTAGAGTAACTGCAGTTTTGCTCAATCTGGGTCGCTTTGACACCAATCTGGGTAACTGAGGGTTAGCGTGTGTCGCACTAATGAAAAACCTCGTAAGGAACTGTCAAAATGTGCGTGAAAAAAAAAACACAAAAAATATATTTTCCTCGTTTTTTTTTTTTCATGCAAACCTTCATGCACATTTGTCAATTTCGTAGTTGCAAATTCTGAAGGTCAATTCTGGAGCTCGATTTGAATAGGTCGTATGAGCTTTTGTCGATATAAAATTCGATCAGTTTATTTTAGTCATTGTAGCAATATGGCAAATATTTTGCAAACTTTTAATGATGGAACAGAAAGCCTGTTTTGTAAGGATTCTGCTGTATGTATCAACTTTGCTCTATTTCAACGGTTTTCGCTATAATAAGCGAATCCAACTGATCGAATTTTTAATCGACAAAAGCACATACGACCTATTCAAATCGAGCTCCAGAATTGAAATTTGTGCAGACTGAGTTTTGTTTTAAGTCAACAGAAAAGAGATTGTTTTCAATTTTACCATGGACACGATTTACAATTAAAAAAAAGTCACCACCAGGATCGCACGCTTCCACTCGGCTACCGAACCGGTTGATATGAAAGGAAACAAAACGGGTTATTGGACGCTACCTCCTGTCAAAATTCATTTATAAAATCGGCTCGTAAAATGGATTATAGTCCACAGACAAGACAAACAAACGTACCACTTCGAACATTTGTCGTTTCAAAATTTACGGAGACATATGGGCCCAAGGCAGCATCCATTTATTACGTAACGCTAAAATCGACAATTTTTGACCCCCCTTTCCCTCCGTAACCCGGTTTTGTATGAAAATCTTAAATTTTTTGTGTGGACCGTAACGCTTGGCCATACTTTTCCCTCCCCATAGAGCGTTACGTAATTTGTGGACGACGCCCAATGATAAAAGACTATGGGTTTGACCTACACTGAAAACAGCTTTATAGTGAAATTTACTGAAATGGGGGTTATAATTAACAGACTCGCACCAACGTTTTTCAACCGAAGTGACTTCATGTTTATTATAAGAAGAGTTATAGTATTTTTTTACTATCCTTCATAGCTGCTGTTAAGGTTGTTGTCTCTACTATTGAATATACTATTCATCAGTAGAATATACAATAGAAGGTAGTTATCTTGACTATTTCAGATTTATTATATCATGGTGTTATTTTTGTAGTTACATGGTAATTTGAAATAAAAAATTTAAAATCCAAATTGAAATCATTTTATTTCATTTGTACACAAAATATACATATACTATAAAACACCTATCAGCATATTCAAATTAAACCTTTTTAGTTCATATAACGCTGGCACGATTGGCCGATGCCAGCAAGAATACGCCAGATGATACTGCGCACCTCTTAACCTCTTAACCACCTTAACCTCTGCGCACCATCTCCTCTGGGAATTTCTCCTGAGAATTTGTGGAATTGTCCTTGAGCATCAATACTGAAAATATCAAAGCAACTAGTGTGAAACAGAAACCAACTTTGTTTATCAACTTATGTAAACTTACCCAAATCCTCTCAATCAGCTCGGAAAATGGTCATTGAGGCCGTCGTAATCCGGGACCTTTCTAAGTCAGCATCTAAAACAGCAAAGCACCAACGAATTATATGAAATTGTGTTGACGTGAAATAATATTTAACCTACCTTCAATAACCGATTTGCCGGACGACGTTTTTTGCACTCCGTTTATTTATTATTTTTCAAAAAGGGTTATCTATGATCTATCTTCAAACAATCCCTTTTGTAAACAAAACAAGTATTTGCCTGTCAACAAATGCCTGACTACATTGACAGTAAAATTAACCACAAAATAACTTCGGCTACATTTTGTTGGTATAATATATATATTTAATTCTACTACAAGCGTCGTACAATTAAGAGTGTGACATTACTAAACTATATCTTTTTATTATATTTACCGCACGTATAGTAGTTTATATTATCAAAAGTGCTCATGCTAAGAAGGTATTTTAAAAACACTGAGTAGTTAATTTTGCCATAGAATCACGATGAAAAATAGGTTCAAAACAACAATTTTCCAGTCAATTTCACTGATTTTGTGATACATTTAACCAAGTTTTATGCTTGTGGATTCAACAACGCGTTTATCGTTTAGATTACAATGAAATTGATTTCAGTGTAGGGGCAAGACACTGTGCAACCGAGAGTAACTCTGAGAAATTCTGAGTAACTCATTTTACCAATGATCGACAAAATTTGTCGAAAAACACCCCTAAAACTGCAAGAAAAGCAGGATATCGGGCAATATTGTTTGGTTTTGCGATGAATCAGGCAACACCCAAGCAAAAACGAGAGCAATCCGGAAAAATTCTGAGTAACTCTGTGAAGAAAAATGTGTCGGACGGACAATCCAATTACGGACCAGACCAGGTAATACTTCGGAATTTGGGCAAAAATACAGAGCAAAAAAGCGACCGACTTGATCCGAACAACTTGTTTTTATTAATGATTTGTCACAACAAAAAGGGAAAGCAAACTACTACTTCATGTATGTGTGTGTTGTTTTTCTCTGCAGGGGTGGATTCGCGCAATCGATCCAGCTTAACATATGAAAAGTCCAACACTCCTCCTCGGGAATCTATCCCCTAGTCTCCTGCACGAACTCCTCCTCGATCGGCTAGCTCCTCCTACAGTGTATCAAACAATTGTCCGTACAGCAATTTTTTTGTCAAAATAATTTTTCATTCAAATGTTAATAACTTTTTTATGCGTCAATCAAAAACGCTGAAATTTTGACCAATCATGAATCATCATGAAGCTCCATTAGTAAAATTTTGAGCGAGATCGAGTAAGTTTTCTGAAAGTTATAGAACTTTTGGTAAAACTTATAAGATTTTTTAACACATTTCTAAAACATTATATCTCAATGTGTACGCGATGAAATTTTTTCATTTTTTTTTTGTGTTACATCTTATACCTAAGGCTTTCATATGCAGCCATGTTTGGGGTTTTATATTCACTACAAAAAATATAAAAAATGTGCGTATGTAGTTGACGATGTTTTAAAGTTTACCATATTTTACACATATAATCTGCCAAACGTTTTCCACCAATGAAAGTGCATTAACTGAACGAAAAATCCATAGGACCTACTCTTCATATGTAGTTTAGAAGGTCCTGTATAAAAATATATCATTAAGAGAGTTTAAAAACGTTGAAAGCACTTGGCACTTTTATTGATCAAAATATGATAAATTTCCAAGTGACACTCTGAACATATACAGATTTTTCATATTTTTTGTAGTGAATATAAAACCTTAATATGAAAGCCTTAGGTATAAGCTGTAACACGAAAAATATTGAAAAAGTTTCACCAAGTACATATTGAGATATAATGTTTTAAAAATGTATTCAAAAATTTTATAAGTTTTACTAAAAGTTCTATAACTTTCAGAACACTTATTCGATCTCGCTCAAAATTTTACCAATGGAGCTTTAATATATGGGTTATAATTCGTCAAAATTTCAGCGTTTCTGATTGACGTATAAAAAAGTTATAATCATTTAAATAAATGAAAAATTATTTTGACCAAAAAATTGCTGTACGGACAATTGCTTGATACACTGTATATCTTGCTTCCGAATATCATAGGCTGATGCTTCACCATGACGTCAAACAACACGCACAAAAAAGCATGGTAAAATCAAAAATATTTCAGGTAAACTCAAATAAATTGTCAATTTGTTCTGGCAACAAAAATAAAAGTGTTTGGAGCAAATCGAACGTCACATTTGAAGCAAATTCTATCCATTTTTGAAACAAACATGTATCTTCGACTGGTTATGTTAGAAACAAATGTAAAAATTTTGGTTTTTTTTGTGGCAGGTCGGCCATACGGAAATATTTGTTTTCCAATTAAATTTACAAAACTTCTTGAGAAACTATTTCCTTCTCTAGGAAAATCCACTTCCCGCGTGGCACTTTCAATGCCAACATCATGTAGATAACATACGCTCCCGAAATCAATGGGATTTCGTGGAAACTTTTGGTGAAACTTGCCTTTTTTGCAAGAGGAAAACTTGTTTGGTGATGCAGCTGGAACTTGAGAGTTTTGTTTATGTTCTCGACGGCGGAACGGGGGGCTCTTCAATGGGTATTGTAGACCAAATTGGTTGGACCAAATTCAAGTGATCTTCAAGTATCCCAACGTATCTGCTGATGACGAATGTGACGAAATACAGGAAGGAGTTGGACAACTTGTTATGGACATGCTCTGTTCTCCATGTGCTTTGAAATTAACAGAAAAATATTTGAATATGCTCATATGTTGCAAGCTAAGCAAAATGAATGATGGTTTCAAATCTAGTATGGATCAAAAAAAGAAAACTCGTCGAAGCGATAAAGCAAAGAAGTTAAATATCGCACGGTTGTCGCAGTTGATGGAAGATGGCGCAATACAATTAAAACCCAAGAAGACGACAAAGAGATTGCGATGAATTATAAGCGGGTTATTTTTTTTTGTTTTAAACTTTTTATTGTATTTTTTTTTAATTTAATTTTCAAAACTAGTCTTACAACACTACATCCATTTATAAAATAAATATCATTCTTTACAACCGGTATCTGTATCTAGTTGTTTTTCAATTCATGCATTAAATATATTTATTTGGTTTTCTAATCACTTCCAAAATAAAAATAAAAAACTCAGGACGATCTTTTTGCTTTGTTAAATAAGGTTATACAATGGTACAATTTTTCTGTACTAATGATGATTGATCGGCTATTATTTCTTACTGATAGACAGCAGCGTAGCCAGTAAAATAAAAGTCACCTTCAACTTTCCGCCTAATAAGCGAGCTTTTGTAACGCACTGTACAAAATACAAAAGGCCAGCAGGTTTATCCGAATTATTTTTCAACTCAATTCAGTTTACCTGTAATCTTGAGCTCAATCTATTACAAAAAAGTTATCCTTTATCGAAACATAATTAGTTCTGACTGGTTTCATTTCATGTGTGCGTACTGCAGAACATATTTCCCGAGGGTACATGGTGGATCACACACATTTTTCAATAGAGAAAAATCTTTCGCGGAATTGATACTTGGCTGTAAAGTAACCATCGGAATAAGTTTCCAAGGACATGATAAGGTATACATGAACAACACCGTCAAATTTATTGTATAATGTACCCTACCCAACTAATCGCACAAGCTGCCTGAATGTATGATGAAGAAAGCTAGTGGCGATACAGGAGGATCCAGTCATGATTTTTTTCTGCTCCGGTTTGTAGAAAGTCTAGAAATTGCGATAGATTTCAATGCTTAGTGGTTGGAGTAGCTAGCGGTCTCTAACAGAACGAATCCACAGCCACTGACTGGCTGTTTTGGTGATCCCACTGAAGCGCGAACTGCAGGTCCTTTTTTACTTGGTTGTCATTTGTTTTCACACAACACACAACACCTCAGTTGCCAAGGTTTCAGCAAACCCACCAAGTGCGCAGGGTAGTTGATTTGAAAATGCGCACCTCCTTCGGTGATTTACTTCACCCGTCGACCAACAGGTGGCGTTGAGTGCAACAGAGTGCAACGATGCCAACCTCACGCATACTGCGATACTTGAGTGGGACATCTATGTATTAATTATCTAATGTCGAATTCGTTTTTGAACCTGGGTTGGAACTGGATTGGCGGAAAATGTGTAAACAAACAAACGTCAAACAAACTCAAACAAACTTTAGTACAAGCGAAACCGAAGTCGGGTTGGGGTTGAAACTGTGATCTCATCCAGTTCCAACCCAGGTTGGAACTGAATCAAAAACGAAAACGACATAAGATTAAATGCTACATCAAAACCCTTCTGAGCAAGAACACCTACTGACACAAGACCGGTAGTCAATTTCGGAACATACAATACCTCACTCAGCTCGATGTCGATCAGTTCTCCAGTATCGGTCACACCGACGATGATTCCGCGGCCGACTCCAGCCACTTCCGCTCTCTTCTCACCATCTGCCAACATCACACTCGTTCCTCCAGTTTTCTCCAGCACCGTGAAAAACTTCCGGTTTCCCGTCATGTGCCGAGAAGCGCCACTGTCAATAAACCAGGATCGGCTTGTCCCACCATCCAGGCCAACGGATACTCAGTAACATCTTGAACTTGCTTGGCCTTAGGTTCTTCCGGTTTGGTTGCTGATACTCCAGTTGCATTCTGTGGACAATCTCTCCTCAAATGTCCCGGCTGCTTACACAGGTAACATGATCGCGTTTCCGTTTGCTTACCTTCACAATTAACAGCTTTGTTTCCACCACCATGTTGGTTCACTTGAAGAGGCACATTGGCCAGATGAACATCACGGATGTGATGATCGACTATGCGTTCTATGCATTTCGAAAAATATTCACCATTAAACTTATTGTAATTTACACGGCACACTCACCATCACCCCTATTGTTCTATACCATTCGGCGAATGGTAAATGGCACTTTTACAATAAAAATGGTGGTCGTTATGTATCTTTACTATTAAATTTTTAAGTGTAATTGAGAAATAAACTCTTTAAAAAAAAGTCCATGAGACCTTTGCATGCACTTTTGCAACTATATAAAAACAACTTAAATTAATTTTTACTGATAGTAACATTTAATTATTATAGAACTATTGAAAAACAATCGAATCAATCAGTCACTAATAAAGCTAATGTTCAGTTATTGTACGAACTATATGGGCTTGATTTCTATTGTAAAAAGTAACAATATATCTACTATGTGTTTTATTGTGAACAATAAAACCAGTCATTTGTTAACACTTATGTGGCCGGCAGGGTACCCGGGTACCTTTTTCAATTTCAAATCTCGATATTTCAATGGTTATTGAGACTAGGATGTTGGAACTCTGTTAGATCTTAGAACTCATGAATATACATCTATTAATAGGGTTGACCGAATTTTAAAGTGAGGAGGGGCAGGGGGAGGGACTCCTGCATTTTTTTATTACGTGGTAGGCCGGCAGGGTACCCGGGTACCCACGAAATTGAAATGATCATATCTCCGTCAATTTTTCATCGATTTTGGAAATTTTTTGCTCATTCAACTCAGAAACTCATCATCTATCGGGAAAATATTTGGTCACCGTGATTTTCGGAAAATCCATATTTTTGGGAGCATGTCCTTACACCATATTGGAACCCACATTGTTAAGGCTAGGATACTTTAAAGTGTTTATGGTCGGTCAACCATGGCCTCACGGGAAGCGTGTTCCGAAATCACAGTTTCAAAGTCAACACGTTTTATGATTCCAGGCCGGTCAGATACAATATGCCACAGCAATTTAACGATGCTTGGTACCGAAATTGCTACTAACCTACCGAAAATCCCGTATATTGTATTGTATAAAAACATGGATCCGTAAATCCGGATTTTCCGGTACCTATGGTGATCGAACCGGTCCAACCAAATACGATCTCGATGGATAAAGAGTTTCTGAGTTGAATGAGGCAAAAACTTTTAAAATCGGTGGAAAAATCGCTGAGATATGATCATTTCCATTTCGTGGGTACCCGGGTACCCTGCCGGCCTTCTACGGGTGTTTTTTTTACTGGCCACACTACGGTTAATAATATTTACCATGTAATGAATGGTAATTTATCCGGGCCTTTACTGTCAGATCAGTGTAACATGCTAAATATAATTTACACAAAAGGCAATTTACGCGGAAAAAACACACGGTTATGAATATTATTGGATACCGGACTGGAAACAGGCCCGGATTTAAGGGGGGGCATTGGGGGCAAGTGCCCCGGGCCCCCCGATTGAAGGGGCCCCCCAAGAATCCCGAAGCACTATATATATATATTGTTCAACGAACTTATATAAAAACACAGTTGTCCTAGAGTAGCTGTAATTGGGTTACCAAAAGTACCGAGATTATTTCATAATTTGAAATTTGACTTGAGAATAAATCGAAATCCTAAACTTCATGATTTTTAGTGCACTGACACTATTTTTAGAATGGATTTACAGTTTTTGCGGGATGTTTCCTTCTATATGAGCAGCCATTCTAAAACCATGAAACTGTTTTGTCAATTAATTGATAAATGCAAAACAATTGAAATTTAAAAAAAAAACAACTAAACGATTCAATTGTTTCTCCATACGTACAATATTCATCAATTGGATAAAAAGAAGTTTCTTGATTATTTTGGTGTACACGAGTTTCTCTGAAACCTCTTGAAAGTTTTTATTGAGTTCTGTAGAAAAAAATAAAAACGTTTCTTAACAAAACTAAAGATTATTTCTTTCAGAGTAAATTAAACGATGTTTGTGTATCAATAGAAATGTCATTTCATTGATAGTTTAACAATTCAATCGCTTATTTGACAATGATTGTGCATGCTTGATAATACGATTATATTCTGGAAACACATTCTCAATACCCATGTGCCTCAGTTCGTTGAGGACAGATGTTTTTATGGGAAAGATATGATAATTATTCCAGGAGATGTTTTGGAAATTCGGATCAATTTTGGAATCCTAGCTTCCTAAAATATCTCGGAGCAGCGGTTTTACATATCTATATTTTGGGTTTCACCGACGTTTTCTTAAATTTATTGCTACAGTTGCCCCCTGAAGACCTAACTTTTTTCAGTCTAAGTCTTGAAGTACTCATAAAATATTGCAATCGCAAAAAAAAAAAACAGTAAAAATTTTAAAAATACGACTTACACAACATTGACAAAAATTAATATAAGGTTTACATCTTTAAAATCTTGCTTTTGGGGGCCTACTCTAAAAAGTTTGCCCCGGGCCCCCCGAAGCCTAAATCCGGCACTGACTGGAAACAAATTTGATGGTTTTCTTTGGTACATCGAGGTCTTGAAATTAGTCTATGGTGTTACGTCTGTTTGTCTATGTAAATATCTTTATCAACAATGTTGTCGCTTCGTAAAATGGCTCATATCATTATCAACCTAGTACAGTCAACTTTCGCTCGTTGCACTAAGCTGTTAGCCCAGTTAGTGAAAGACTTTCACTAGGTGGGCTGAGTTTTCAGCTGTCAAATAATCTCTAACAATAGAAATTCAGGGCTACCAACCTAGACAAATCGTGCTTCACGTCAAAAAGTGACGTTTGACTTCGTTTTAACTGGGCTATAGCCCACCTAACGGGCGCCCAGTTAAAACGAAGCCCACCTAAACGTAGCCCAACGAACGAAAGTACTGTTATCGTTTCGTAAAATGGTTCATAGGGGAACTAACACATTATGGACACAGCCAGGGTTGCCATTATGTCAGATTTATTTGACACTGTCAGACTTTTGGAGGGCAATAAAACAAGCAAATAAACAATAAATTTCATTCTTTAATTCTGACAGACAAATTTAAACACAGTCGGGGCGCGCGGTGCAGTTCGTTTCATAAGCGGATAGTCCAATTTCTTCGAAAACTTAATCAAGGAGGGATTCTATCAAAAATTCATTCGGAAATTCCTCGAAAGATTTCAACAAAAATTCCTTTAGGAATTTTTTTAAAAAATATTCCATGGATTCAGTAATTTTCTGCAAAGATTAGGGATTTCTTTAGAAATTACCTATAGATTTTATTTTAAAGAAATCTTGCATAGATTGTTTCAGGTGCATTACATGTACCAAGGGGTTTCAGGCGGTACCAGAACTGACATCTTCTGGTACCCCCTGAAACCCCTTGGTACATGTAAGGCCCCTGAAACAATCTATGCAAGATTTCTTTAAAAAAATCTTGGACGTTTCAAGGGTTTCCCAGGGGGTTTCAGGGCATACCATGCGGTCTCGGATGCGTTCAAGGGGGTCTGAGGGTCGTCTAAGGCTCGTCTAGAAACGCCCCTGAGTCCTTCTGCAACATCCCCGAAACACAAAGAAACAGACGTAACAATTGGAACAAATTGCATTTAAAACCATCGTCACGAAAACGTTATCGCCAATGCTAAATGTACTGTGCTCGGCCGGGCCACCACTAGGTGGTGGAAGTGAGCAAACGTCAAACAGAAGCAAAAACAATCCCAGCGCCACGAGTGGTGAGTTGACCATCTATTGAAAATTTGAATCAATCGTTAAAAAGGGCCCCACATTTTAGGGGCCCCCACAAAGACCTTTTTTGGTTATTACACACCAACTTTTTGTTTCATATTGCTCAAATACTGTTTGAAAACAATGAAGTTTGTTTTATGTCCATCGCCAAGGGGCCTCCGCATCTGCTCGGGCCCCGGGCCCCCACAATCGTTAATCCGGGCCTGGACACGCCCCTTATTTCTCCTTGCTAGGCCCCTTTTCTAGGAGCCCTTGAATTCTACTACATCGCCTCTGAGACCCTCTTGTACTTTCCTGGAACCCCCTAAGACTCTTTGAAGCGTACCAAAAGACCCCCGGAACCTTCCTAAGATCCCATCAAAAGCCCTTGAAGACGCCTTGAGCTTTCCGAAACTCTCAGGGACCCCCCTGAAACACCTCTGACATCTCCCGCAACTCTCCCTGAAAGCCCCAAAAATGTCCCAGAGGCCCCTTGAACTAAAACTCCCTGAAACGTCCCTGAAATCCCCTAAAGCGCCCTGAGATTCCTGGAGTTCCCTGAAACCAACTGAAGTCTCCTGAAACGCCCCTGAGATACCCTGAAGCACCCCTGAGACCTCAAGGTACTCCTTGAAACCCTCTGCGACTCCGTTGACACGCCACTGAAATCTCCAGGGACCCCTTTGAAACGCCTCGTAGACATCCATAGAACTCTCTGATTTTCTCTTTTTATAAAAAACCGCTTTAACTTCTCGTGGTTTGAAACTTCTTCGATAGGTGTTTTGTTCCTCATAAATTAGGATTAAGCTGGACTGCCATTCAAGGAGCGACTTCCACTTCATTTCGATAGGCGAGTTGGGCGCTTCAAAACTGGCCATGACCCGAATGTTTTTTTTTTTTTTGCAAAAATTGTTGCGCTTAATAGTCAGGCACAGACAAACAGACGTATCACTTGGAACAAAGTGCGATTAAAATCAGTCACGAAAGTATAATCGCCCAATGCAAATTGCGCTGTGTTTCGCAAACCCGCTGATTAGATGGCAGCAATGAGCAAACGTCAAACAGGAGCAAAAACTATGCGAGCGCCATAAGCGAGAGATTTGCGAACTACAGAATCTTTGAATAGTACGTTAAAAAGGGAAACGATGGGAAGTGGGTAGAGTGAGACGTCTGTTTGTCTGTGAGTCAGGCTTAACATTTTGACAAATTTCACGACACACGCTCCACCACCATCAGACAACCACGCGTGATATCATATCCCGTTGAACAAAGTTAAATTATTATCCAATTTATAAATATGAGGGTATCTTCGCCTATCAACCGGATTATAGCTGTCGGTTCATTAATCAAACAGCCAGCAAATTATTACTTTCCTTTTATTCTGGACTAGTAAGCCAAAGACTCTGCTTTTTGTTTCTACGCCTTTCCAGCAGCAGCAGCTAGCTGCAAATTAGAGGGATATAAGTCAAAATCGGAATGAGAAGATGATGATCCAATCTGATAGGCAGGCTGGGAACTAGCCTAGATAGATGGTGTACACGAGACATGCGCTTATGTTGCCCGTAGGTTCCATGGTATCTGTGCGCTCCGCATGTTTGCATTTCGTCCCAACACCAGCGCTCTAGGGAAATCTCTCGCCCGTAAGATCCGAGGTGATATAGATAACTATACCCGGAAAGATGGATGCTGGGTGCGATTCTCTGCGATCTGATGGACTAGGTACTCACTTTCCACGCCAGGTTCATTAATCAAAACAAATAGACATGTTTTTAAGTGGCCGTTTAGTTCGCGTTGATTCCATCGATCATATTTTCGGTCAGTGGGTAAAGGTGGTGGCGTGGTACGGTTGTCTTGCGTGAACAGCCCGGTTGCTGCTGTTGGGGGTAAGACAGTAGATTTATTGCAAGTTTATGGCCCTGTTTATGGGGTTGTTCGGGACCAGGTGAACAAACTGCGCGAGCGAGATCTGCTGAAAGCGATCGCCGTCAATAGGCCTTTTCATGTGACAGTTCCGTGCATGCATTTGTTTACAAAGCTTGAACAACAGATGCTAACAAGAAAGTGTCATCTTCATAGAAGAACTGTCAAACGCCCGAAAAACAGCTGATTTAAGACGTCAAATGAAAAGGCCCATCGATAGCAACATGACAGTAACAAATTTATTTAAAGTTGTTTGCTATTGGCTATCTTTAACAAACTGGATACATCTTTTACAGTAGAGTAGAGAAGTACAGAGTACTAGACTAGACTAGACTAGACTAGACTAGACTAGACTAGACTAGACTAGACTAGACTAGACTAGACTAGACTAGACTAGACTAGACTAGACTAGACTAGACTAGACTAGACTAGACTAGACTAGACTAGACTAGACTAGACTAGACTAGACTAGACTAGACTAGACTAGACTAGACTAGACTAGACTAGACTAGACTAGACTAGACTAGACTAGACTAGACTAGACTAGACTAGACTAGACTAGACTAGACTAGACTAGACTAGACTAGACTAGACTAGACTAGACTAGACTAGACTAGACTAGACTAGACTAGACTAGACTAGACTAGACTAGACTAGACTAGACTAGACTAGACTAGACTAGACTAGACTAGACTAGACTAGACTAGACTAGACTAGACTAGACTAGACTAGACTAGACTAGACTAGACTAGACTAGACTAGACTAGACTAGACTAGACTAGACTAGACTAGACTAGACTAGACTAGACTAGACTAGACTAGACTAGACTAGACTAGACTAGACTAGACTAGACTAGACTAGACTAGACTAGACTAGACTAGACTAGACTAGACTAGACTAGACTAGACTAGACTAGACTAGACTAGACTAGACTAGACTAGACTAGACTAGACTAGACTAGACTAGACTAGACTAGACTAGACTAGACTAGACTAGACTAGACTAGACTAGACTAGACTAGACTAGACTAGACTAGACTAGACTAGACTAGACTAGACTAGACTAGACTAGACTAGACTAGACTAGACTAGACTAGACTAGACTAGACTAGACTAGACTAGACTAGACTAGACTAGACTAGACTAGACTAGACTAGACTAGACTAGACTAGACTAGACTAGACTAGACTAGACTAGACTAGACTAGACTAGACTAGACTAGACTAGACTAGACTAGACTAGACTAGACTAGACTAGACTAGACTAGACTAGACTAGACTAGACTAGACTAGACTAGACTAGACTAGACTAGACTAGACTAGACTAGACTAGACTAGACTAGACTAGACTAGACTAGACTAGACTAGACTAGACTAGACTAGACTAGACTAGACTAGACTAGACTAGACTAGACTAGACTAGACTAGACTAGACTAGACTAGACTAGACTAGACTAGACTAGACTAGACTAGACTAGACTAGACTAGACTAGACTAGACTAGACTAGACTAGACTAGACTAGACTAGACTAGACTAGACTAGACTAGACTAGACTAGACTAGACTAGACTAGACTAGACTAGACTAGACTAGACTAGACTAGACCAGTTTCAAATTCCCTTCTAAGTATACCGTATTTGATAACTGCTTACTTGTGACATGTAATAATAATAAATGCCCTACTAACATCTATCCAGCATTCGTCCCTGCCAGTCCCATGTGCTCGTGGCACATGTGTTGACTTGCTAGGAACTGGTTGGATCCCAGCCAACAAAGGAATCGATCCCGCTTTGCTTCGATTCCGAACCACATTCTCGCTAAAACATATGCCATATGCAAACATCTCACTTACTACACTTTGGAGCAAACTGCCAAGTGTAAAGAATTTCTTCTATTTCACTGCTTCAAAAGCAGCGTTTCTGTTATATTTTCTCCAATCGACGACGACCGAGGGAAAATTGGACTGAAACCGGATGAGCATATTTTTCTAATGTATGTTATGGCAAGTATGTGTGTTATTGTGTCTAGCAATCCAACCGGAAGCGCCAAAAGTTTACCAGAGGGGGGAGGGCACTATCGAACGCGGAGTGAAGATAAAATATGTCCATAACGAGCATGTGAGCATACAACTCGATTGGACAACGAGATGGCAATGGCCGGCAGCATAGTCTTCAGACGATGCGGCCCGAGTCTGTAGATTTATGGCTGCACTTCTTGGACGAAACTGCGCTGTAATACTCGAACCGCAAAGTACGTAAAATTGGGCGACGACGGCTGCCCGGGAAAAGCGATAAAACGGCCGTTTCCGCACTTCTCATACGCCTTACGCAATTCCAGAGGGAACGCTCAGCACTTCACCCGGAACATTATCCAGACAAAAACTAGGCGCGAAGGAGTGAGAAGAATCGTGATCGGAAAATTAGGTCAGTTTATTATGTGAGAACATTATTGCTGGGAGCATTCTGCCCATTTCCCGTATCCCGAGATGTGCGTGCATTCCCCAAAATCATGTTTACATAAGAATCCTACACAAGTAATTAACAACATAATTAACTGTAACATGTGCCTGTTTTATGCACCCACTTTCATCGGGGCCCAGACATGCAGCATTAGAGTGGCCCAAGCTCACCCTTTTTACTCAAATCGAATATTGGAGTTGTTCAGTCCTATCATCAACCTAGGGCAAAGACCATGGACCATACAAATTTGTTTTTTTTTGTATGATCTAAAGACCACGAATTTTATAAATTTTTATGCCGCCCGCTAATACTTATCCTTTG